>NC_056747.1:1181970435-1182102935 GCF_019279795.1 Protopterus annectens | reverse complement strand
ATAGCTGCATTCTCCTCTGCAGTGTATGCCAGCTGACGCTGCATGCCACCTGGAAGACATAAACAGGGAAACACATCACAGGACCTCAGACATTACCCAGAGTTATTTACAGAGTCAGCACATCAATATTGCCTATAATTAGCCACCATTTACAATCACATCATACCCCTGTCATCTATCAGCGCAGTATGAACCTGCATTGCATTCCTGGTCCTGATGTGTCATATTCCCCCCAATGAAGGCCAGTACATTGCATAAACCACCATTCATCATTCACATTTGTGTAGAGGGATGACAGTGGCCATCTTCCTTGCAGATGGGATGTCAATGGTGCTCAGGCTTTGCTTGCATACAGTGCGTGATGGAGCTGGAAGCATATGCCTGAGTTCTTGTACGATGCTGACAGGAATGTTATCAGGTCCCATGGAGACTTGCTTTTGGTTGACTTTGATTAGGCAGTATGCACCTGCTCCCTGATGATGGAGGGGAGCGGTGCGGGTGCTGTGCATATCCACCTACATTGATGGTGAGCCAGGGGGGTGATGTTTGCCCTAAACCTGTCTGCAGCAGATTGGCTATAGCTATGGTGTGTTTGTATGTGGTGTGCTTGACCACCATTACAGGATGGGTTGGGTTGTTGCCTCTGAGATTTCATATATATATATGTGTATATATATATATATATATATATATATATATATATATATATATATATATATATATATATATATATATATATATATGAAGACGGCCTTGTGATTGCCCTTGGTGGATGTGCCCAGTTTGTACTCATAGTTAGCCTTACAGTAATCCCCCTGTGACCTTATATGCTCATTCAGACAAAGGTTGACTCGCTGCCAAGTTGGTGCCTGCTCCTACTCTGCCCTGTACAGCCAATATAGCAACCAATTATTTGGTTTGTGTATTGCTGCTGTCCAGCAAAGGGGATTACTCTACTTTGGTGGAGACATGTTTTACAGGTAAGGTATATAGCTATGTAGGTGGTCATATAGCTGTTTGTAGTAGGCATGGACACAAGGTCATAACATAGTTGGACCCCTCTCCAATTTCAACTTGATAATCATGCGTATTCCAGTACCTATGTCTGTGTCAGGGCAATGCACCAACCAGTAGCTGTAGAACTCTAACTCTGTTGGATGCACAGAAACTGAGATTATGCACGTGTACAACATGTACAGCTTATTTATCTGACATTTTGCATCCCATGTATGTTGTTATGAGGTAGCCAGGTACAGCTGGACATATATATGTACACAGGTAATACCTGATATACATTTCTGTTCTCTGTCAGTATGGCACAGTGTATTTACACTCTTGCTGCTCAGTTATTCCTGTCAACCTGTTAGAGCAGGACATCTGGAGGATGCCACACATACATGGTGGTCGATGGGCCCAAAAATAGTGACACTTTCTTAATATTGCTGTAACACACTTAAGTCATTTGATAGCACAGGGGGACACAGACAGAGTGAGTCACACACACGAATACCCTGAATGGCATACAGTGATGTCCTGCTGTGGACAGTGGCATACCAGTTGCACTTTGCATTCACAGACATACCTGGAGGATGTCCGATGCTCATATGGCAGGAAGAGTGGAGAAAGACTAGGACTGTGTTAGTGAGGGTAGGAACTTTTAATGTTGGCAGTATGACTGGTATGGGGACAGAGCTAGCTGATATGATGGACAGAAGGAAGGTTGATATAGTGTGTGTGCAAGAGACCAGATGGAAGGAGCATAAGGCTAGGTGTATCAGAGTCAGGTCCAAATAGTTCTGTCATGGTGTGGATGGGAGGAGAAATGGTGTAGGGGTTATCCTGAAGGAATAGTATGGCAAGAATGTTTTTCGAGGTGAAAAGAGTGTTGGATAGAGTCATGTTAATGAAGCTGGAAATTGATGGTATAATGATGACTGTTAGTGCATATACTCTGTTAGTTGCGTGTGCATGAGACAGAAAAAGTTTGGAGTGAGTTGGATGAAGTGGTGAATACTGTACCCAAGGGGGAGAGAGTGGTGATTGGAGCAGATTTCAATGGACATGTTGGTGAAGGGAACAGAGGGGATGCGAAAGTGATGGGTAGGTATGGTGTTAAGCAAAGGAATGCAGAAAGTAAATGGTGGTGGAGTTTGCAAAAAGGATGGACATGGCTGTAGTGAATACATATTTTAACAAGACAGAGGAGCATAGGGTGACATACAAGAGTGGAGGAAGATGCACCCAGGTGGAGTATCTTCCTATGCAGGAGGGTCTGTTTGAAGGAGATTGGAGACAGTAAAGTAGTGACAGGGGAAAGTGTAGTTAGGCAGCATGGAATGTTGGTCTGTGAGATGATGTTGGTGATCAAGAAGAGGAGGAGGAGTGTAAGGGCAACACCTAGGATCAAATGGTGGAAATTGAAAAGGGTGATTGTGAGGTTGAGTTCATGGAAGAGTTAAGACAGGCAGTTGGTGGCAGTGAAGAATTACCAAATATCTGGGTAACTACAACAGAGCTAGTAAGGGAGATGACTAGAAAGGTGCTTTGTGTGAAATCTGGACAGAGGGAGGAGGGCAAGGAGACCTGGTGGTGGAATGAGGAAGTACAGGGGAGTATACAGAGAAAGAGTTTGGCAAAGAAGAAGTGAAATTGTCAGAGAGATGAAGAAAATAGACAGGAGTATAAGGAGATATGAGGTGCATAGCACAGAGAGAGTTGGCAAAGGCTAAGGATGAGACATATGAAGGGTTGTATGAAAGGTTGGACACTAAGGATGGAGAATAGGACCTGTACCAATTGGCTAGAGAGAGGGACCGAGCTAGGAAGGATGTACAGCAGATAAGGGTGATAAGGGATAATGAGGGAAACGTACTCATAAGTGAGGAGAGTGTGTTGAACAGATGGAAAGAGTACTTTGAGGGGCTGTTGAAGGAAGAGAATGAGAGAGAGAGAAGGTTGGATGATGTGGGTATGGTGAATCAAGAAGTGCAATGGATTAGCAAAGTAAAGATAGCTATGAAGAAGATTCAAATTGGAAAGGCTGTTGGTCCAGATGACATACCTGTGGAAGCATGGAGGTGTTTAGGAGAAATGGCAGTGGTCTTTTTAACCAGATTGTTTAATGTAATCTTGGAAAGTGAGAGGATGCATGAGGGGTGGAGAAAGTGTTTGGGTACTGATTATAAGAATAAGGGTGATGTGCAGAGCTGTAGTAAGTAAAGAGGGATAACATTGATCAGTCACAGCATGAAGTTATGGGAAAGTGTAGTGGAAGCTAGGCTAAGAAGGGAGGTGAGGATTAGTGATCAGCAGTATGGTTTCATGCCAGGAAAGAGCAGTACAGATGCTATGTTTGCTCTGAGAGTGTTGATGGAGAAGTACGGAGAAAGTCAAAAGGAGTTGCACTGTGTCTTTTTGGACTTAGAGAAAGCATATGACAGGGTGCCTAGAGAAGAGTTATGGTATTGTATGAGGAAGTCAGGAGTGGCGGAGGAATCTGTAAGAGTGCTACAGGATATGTACAAGGGTAGCATGACAGTGATGAGCTCTGCTGTGGGAGTGACAGGTGTGTTTAAGGTAGGGGTGGGATTACATCAGGGATCAGCTCTGAGCCCTTTCTTACTTGCAGTGGTGATGGACAGGTTGACAGACAAGATCAGACAGGAGTCCCCATTGACTGTGATGTTTGCAGATGACAATGTGATCTGTAGTGAGAGTAGGGAAAAGGTTGAGGAGACCCTGGAGAGGTAGATATATGCTCTAGAGAGGGGAGGAATGATGGTCAGCAGGAGTAAGACAGAATATATGTGTGTGAATGGGAGGGAGGACAGAGGAATGGTGAGGATGTAGGTAGTAGAGTTTGTAAAGGTGGATGAGTTTAAATACTTGGGATCAACAGTTCAGAGTAATGACAAGTGTGGGGGAGAGGTGAAGAAAAGAGTATTGGCAGGATGGGGAGGGTGGATAAGAGTGTCAGGAGTGATTTGTGACATATGAGTACCATTAAGAGTGAGAGGGAAAGTCTACAAGATGGTAGTGAGACCAGCTATGTTATATGGGTTGGAGACAGTGGCACAGACAGAAAGGCAGGAGTCAGAGCTGTACGTGGCAGAGTTAAAGATGTTAATATTTGCACTGGGTGTGATGAGGGTGGACAGGATTAGGAATATGTATGTTAGAGTGTCTGACCAGGTTGGAGGGTTTGGAGACAAAGCTAGAGAGTATCGGGATTATGTTGGTTTGGACATGTGCTGAGGAGGGATGCTGAGTATATTTGGAAAAGGATGGTAAGGATGAAGCTGCCAGGTAAGAGGAAAAGAGGAAGGCCTAAGATAAGGTGTATGGATGTGGTGATAGATGACATGCAGGTGGTTGATGTGACAGAGCAGGATGCAGGGGACAGGAGGAAATGAAGACAGATGATCCGCTGTGGCGACCCCTAATGGGAACAGCCAAAAGAAAGAGAAGGAGATGTTATAATGTCAGTCTTCACAGGTTGCCAATGATTTGCCAAATATAACATAACTCTATGAGTAAATGACTACAAATATGAGGCACACATATGGTCAGTGTGCATAACACTGGATAGTTGAATGTTATGAGGTCAGTATATCACATGCAGTTCAACACACACATCTGCAACAGTATTTCAGTATGCAAATACCCTGACTAGGTCTCTCACATTTCTGAGACAAACATGTATATCATAGTTATATTCACAATTAACATATGCATCCCAGTAGCTGGCCTAGCAGTGTCACAGTCAGTACTGTGCAACACACAGTCCAGTAGTAGTCATATGTGATCCATCCTTTCTTGGGGTGACTCAGGGGCCTGAGCTGTGGTCTGTCACTGCAGACAGACCCAGATGCTATGGCCATAGGTTCTGATCAGCAATATATCAGTACAGCAAGGCTTGTTGAGACATATTTGTTGAACTTCCTATTTCCCATTATTACATACCCCCTACTGCATTCCATTACATGCTTACTTGTTTGACATACCTTTTTTTCCAGGTATGGTTGGTTTTATTCCAACATGTGTTGTTTGGTTTCTTTGTCTGTCTCTCTCTTCCAGATGTAAGGTATACATCCATTTTACATAGGCAGCAACTTGCCTTTTGTAGGTAATACTCATGAGCAGCTGATGGTCTGTGCATCAACTGGTATCCCCCACTTGCTAATTGCATGCAGAACAGCTGTGGTGTTATTCTTATAGCCAATGGCATGGCAACACACTCCCATAATTGAGTACTTCATGTGAGTCTTGCCCCTTTTCCTTGTCTGTGAGGAGGACTTCATGGAGGTGTGTGAGCAACAACATCACAGAGGGTAGTTGGAAATACCTCTTACAACGGAAACTGTGGAGACAGCCCAACAAAGTGGGAGAGAATTTTCCAGACATAGGGACAGAATGTAAGTATTGCTGTTATACAGTTGAATTAATGCTTGTTTAACAGGGTTTGTGTGGGCATGGCTTTTCTGTGTGATTTTAAGTCTGATAGTGTTATGTGGTTGACATAACTCTCTTAGGGCTATCCGCAGAATGGCCAGATTTTGGACTGTCATGTTTGGTGTGTTCCTCAGACATTTTATGTCTTTGGAAAATCAGTAGCATACTGTGGGGATTGCAGTCAGTAAATTGTATCATCCATTTGTGTTTCTGACTTCATATCCCTCAGAAAAGATATGTTACAACAAACCATGTTACACCAGCAACTGTCTCAGTTTATAACAGCAATAGTTCACATATGCCCCTGGTTTTGGACCTCTGTCCCCCAAGTATGTCAGGCTTTGTCCAGATGTCATGCAGTAAGAGGGTTATAGGTAGGGTATATCATTATTTAGTACCTTCATTCCTGATACCATCCCAGTGATGTATCAGACTGCCAGACATGTTATGTGTAAGAGGCCTTGCATATGAGGACAAAGCCTGGTCATTCTGTGGGACTCTGAAGAGTTGAGAGGTCTGTGTATTTCTGGTGCTTGTTGACAGACTCAGAATTGTGTAGCAGTGTAGGGTGTCAATGTTATTTGGCCTGTGTATGGAGGGGGGGGGGTAGATGTATGTGTTATGGCTCCTTTTCTATCTGCCTGTGCATGCTGCTCCAGTTTCTGGTGGTCTATAAGCTGTATATGTTTGTAGGGGCAAACTGAGACATGTCCCATACCACAGTCAGGCATCATACTATACTGTGAATTGGGCCAGTATATGTAGGGGTAGTGTGTGTGTGAGTGACAAACATGTTGAGATGTTTTTGTTCATACAGTCTTTATACTGTACTGTTCACTTGACGTATCGGTATGTCACTGTGACTTTAGTGAAATTGGTTGTGGGTATGCACTTTCACACTGGTGTCTGTTTTTCAGTGCTGTTACATCCCTGTAGTGCCTGATATGCTGCGGTAGCATTGTCACCTCACAGTAAGACATTGTCCCGTTCGATTCTCAGCTAGAGCGTCTTCTGTGTGGAGACATGCATGAATGGGTGTACCTTCATTGAAGGTTGTGTGTCAGGGCCGGCAACTCTGCAAGTAAAAATCTACTGCCAATCATTAGCAGACCCAGTAAAGAAACCACCATAAAAAACTTCTCCAAAGCCAACTTCATGCTACTCAAGTCAGAAGTGACAAACTTCATGACACCCATGCAGACGGGAACTGAAACTGCTGAATCCTACACTAAGGCACTGTACGAGCACATCCACTCATGCATGAATCGTGCCATCCCAAATAGAACCAAAATGCTCTCATCCAAAAAAGGAAGCCAATCTGGTGGTCCCCTGCCATAAACAAACTTTATAACAAAAGGAAGAAACTTTTGCAGAAAAGAGGAAAATCCCAGGATGCAAAACTCCCTTACTAGCCTCAGTAAGAATCTGAGATGCCTCATAAAATCCTCCAAAGCTAGTTACGAAAATAAAATTGCCAAAGATTCCAAAGACAACCACAAAGCATTCTATAACTATGTCAAAATCTAAATGGCAATGCTCAGATCTGCTCTGAGCTAAAACAGAATGGCAATAAATATACTGATCCAAAAGATATTGCCAATATCCTGGCAGATCGATTCAGTGCCAACTTCACCCCTCTCACCCCTAAATGGCCCATCTCAATACCGAAGATTGCCAGATTCCAGGAATAACGGCCACACAGGTACAAAACGCACTCTAAAGCCAAGAATACAGCATCCATGGGACCAGATGACATCCCGGCTGTGTACTACATGAACTACAATATGAACTAGCACCTCACCTAAGTGTCATGTTTAATCATAGCCTCACCTCAGGTTTCGTGCCCACTGAGTGGCAGAGCTACAGTTATCCCAATCCACAAGGGGGGATCCACCTTGGATCCCGGAAACTACTGTCCCATCAGTCTGACAAGCCTTATCTGCAAGGCCATGGAGCGTATTATCATGGAACTTATAAACAAAGACATTGGCAACCTTCAAACACTGGACCCCACCCAGTTTGGGTTTGTGAAGGGCCGATCTTGTCTCCTGAACCTGATTGACTTCTTTGAATCAGTCTCCAGAGCCATGGACAAGGGTAAGGTGGTCCACACAGCCTATCTAGACCTTGCCAAGGCCTTTGACACCATCCCCCACTCTGGAATCATAGATAAACTTGCTAAGTTGGGCATTAATCCCTATGTCACCCAATGGGTTGCTAAATGGCTTACTGATAGAACCCACACTATAAAAGTAGCAGACTCCAAATCCAGCTCCAGACAAGTGACAAGTGGAGTACCTCAGGGTTCAGTCCTGGGGCCGCTCTTGTTTGGCATCTACTTCTCTGAAGTACAGGTCAACACTAAGGGACTCTGGCTAACAAAGTTTGCAGATGACTGCAAACTGGGAGCCATTATTGAATCCCCAGATGATGTGGATACTCTACAAAAGGGCCTTACAGAAACAGATGCTTGGTGCCAGAGCCATGGGCTCAAGCTCAATGCCAAGAAATGTATTGTTATCCCTTTGGGAAAAACATGTATCCATGAATTACCATATAGGTGGCAGTACACTAAACACAGAAAGTGTGATAAGAGACTTGGGGACACAGGTGGACAGTGGTCTCACCTTCGATAACCACATCGCCACAACAGTCAGGAAATCCTTCTATGTGGCACACCTCATCACGAAGGGCTTTTCATCCAGAAAAAATTAGGTCATTGTCCCACTGTACTCATCCCTCATTAGACCCATTATAGAATACAACACCCCATTTGGTATGTACCTCTCAAGACATCTGCAACAACTGGAAAGGCCTCAGAAATACCTCACTAAAAGAATCACAGGCCTAAAGCAGATGCCGTATGCTGACCTCCTTAAAAAACTCCAGCTATACTCTGTCGCATATCGTCTACTCAGAGGCGATCTCTGCTTAACATACAAGGCCATGTCAAACCCAGAGCTGTTGGACATGCTACACTTAAAGAAATCCCAATCCCTCAGAGCTACACGCTCCAGGGATCTAAACCTTGTCATCACAATAAACAAAACATGCTGGAGGGATAGGTTCCTGACCCAGAGACTCCCCAGACTCTGGAATAGATTGCCCATACATGTCAAGCAGAGTGCCTCTTTGGACCTCTTCAAAAGGAACCTTGACGATTGGATGGGAGAAAGGAAATTCACCCCAGGGATCACGTCAGTCGCCCTGCTAGACAGGGGTCCAGGAAAGTAAATAATGTGGGAAGAAATAGCCAGGGAATTGTTATGGCTAGGCTTGTATAGGCCCTAGGGCTGATAGCCTAGTACCAACCTATGAACCTATGAACCTATGAACCTATGAACCTATGACCAGAGTTCTGCTGTGGTGACTCCTAACCGGGAAAAGCCAAAAGACACAACAACATGTGTAATTCCCCATAGCGTATTTGGGTTAGTGTTGTGTCAGTCTGACTATAGTTTGGACAATGCTTGGTAATATGCTTAGCAGCTGAGTGTAGTTTCTCTAATGTAATGTTATGTCCAGATATTTGTAGGATGTACTGTTGCCTGGCTCCCATAAGTGTTGTGTATTTATGACACATCAGTGGGATGATGTGAGGATTTGAGTCACTAACTAGTGAGAAGTAATTGAGTGTTGGACTTGTACTATTTCAGTCAATATGTTAGGACAGACAGGAGGGTGTTACTGCAGCAACTGTGTCAGCTTATCTACTGCAGTATTTCAGATATGTCCCTATTTTCATGCCTTTCTCCCCCCACTTTGTCAGGCTTGGTCCAGATTTGTTGCACTAAGGGGTTCCAAGCCTACCTCTTGATTGGCTGGATTGTTTCAGAATGTCCAGGTTTGGTGCTCATATTTCTGGTCTGTTCCACAGATTCATTATTTTTATTTCTCTGGTAAATCACTGTGATGATCTGAGGATTTCTGTCGGTAAATGATGACATATACTTCAGTTTCAGAACTCACATCCTTCAGAACATGTATGATGAAACAAACACTGTCACTCTGGCAACATTCTACATTTATAAGAGCAATATTTAAAATATGTCCCTAGTTTTGGCCAATTGTCCCCCCATTTGGAACAGCCTTTGGCCAGGTTTATTGCACTAAAAGGTTGAGAGCTATGATTCTGAGGTATGACTCCACTCCATGTTATGAGTATGTGTGTGTGTATGTGTTTGTGTTTGTGTGTGTGTGTGTGTGTGTGTGTGTGTGTGTGTGTGTGTGTGTGTGTGTGTGTATATATATATATATATATATATATATATATATATGTATTTTTATATATGTATATCTTTATATTATGTATATATTTTCAATATATATGCCTCTCCAGACATATATACATGTGTACATGTATATATACAAAACCTGACTGATTCTACAGAATATTTTCCCCACTGTAGAATGACTCTACTGCATGATATGCTTGAAAAAGCATCAGCAATCCCTACAGCTCAAGTGATGTAGTGGTACATTGCTTTGACTTTAGTGTACAGGGCCCTGGGTTCATGACTTGGCAGGGCTGATTATTTTGTTGCAGGGCAGAACAGTTGTGGATGGAAACAGAGTGATTAAAGCAGTTTTAAGAAGTTGTAAGTGGGTTTGCGCGATGATAACCGATGCTAACATATGGTTAATTGTACAGATGCTTTATCTGTGTTGGCTTCACTTATCATCACTCAAACTTGCTTACTCCCGCTTATTGCTGCTTACACCCAAGCAAATTACTTTAAAAGAAAAGAAAAAGGGGTGATAGGAAAGTGGTGAAAAAGGGGCATGCAGAGGGAAAAACAATATGAAAGATAACTAGGGAAGTGCAGGGCGGGTGTAGGGAAGGTCCATAGCTGTCCATTTCTTATACAGCAACAACTGTGCATTTGTACAGACTTTGGAGGTAAATTTGGACACTCAAACCCCAGAGAGAGGAGTGAGGACAACAGTAATGTGTTGTCAAGCCAACTAGACCAGATTACATGTGTCCAGTGGACACGTGTGTGAAATGGACAATTATGTATGAGGTGACATTTTTTTTGGGAACGTATGCTCCCTTTTTTAAGGTCAGAGTGGGATGTTGGGGAAGGATAGTAGGTAAAATTGGAGAGGTAGGTTGGGTAGGAAGACTGACAAGACAGACAAGACAGGGGTAGCATATGACACATGTGGGGGGGGTAAACTCCTTGGATGGGGAGGGTGGTTGGGAATTGGACGTCCATGAGCCCCCAAATGGATACAGTGGGACTGAGGTCCCCACCCATGGGCAATCACCACTGCATCTTTATGGCCCCAAAGGTGGCTGTGCTGGGGGCTGGACAGGAGGGGCAGGGTGACCCTCAAGATGCACCAGGCAGCCCTCAATCTGGCACAGCTGACCACCAAACTCTTTCTGGATGGAGCTCTGCACCAAACCTCGGACCTGACTACTGGTGACAGGCTCCTGTCCGTGCCTGCTCCTGGGGGTGGGGGGCCACGTCCCCTGAGGGGGTTCCACCTGAAGGTGGTGCAGGGCCTGGGGATGGGGATGTCCCAGGTTGGGTCCCAGATGTGCTGGAGCCTGGTGCTATGGCCAGATGAGGCAAAACAGGTGGATCTGCCAGGATCTGCCTTCCCAGATATGCTATGGTGTTAAGGTTTTACAAAATATGTTGGTTAGTCATGAACAACACATTTCGAAATTAGTTATAACAGCATGCATGAGTGTTCCAATTGAGCCCATAAAACTGTTTTGAAACAGTTGCATAGCAAACAGAACACATGCATAAAAGGAACCACAGTAGGCATTATAATGTCATGCAGGTTACATTGACAACAACAGGCCACCAATGATAGTATTTGAACGAGGTTCATTAATAGTCACACAATTTAGTATTTGTGGAACAACAGGACACACGTCTCAACAGTAGGTTTGGAGAAAACATACCCATTGATTATGTGTATTTATTATTGTTGCAGATAGGGGTGGGGGAGAGAGAGGGATGTCAATTAACAATGGTAAAGGCTTCAATATTTCACAACTGTACTACTGATCATTGCTCTTCTCATTACTCTCCAGGTCTGACCTCACTTTATATCTACATATGGCCTGGGGTTGGAAAGTGTTGTACACAGTGTATTAGTAAAGCCTTCTTACAGCTGATGTAAACATTTCCTTACCTGGGAGACCTGCGGAGGGAATTTCTCTTAACATTACCTGACTGTTTCTACACATATTCAGGGTTGTATATGTAACACTGAAAGGGGTGCCCTGCACCCATGCTATATGAGTGTGCTACTGACATACTCCACCTGGATTTCTATCTGTCTCCCTGGTTATTGGCAGCAGTGACCATTGGCCATGACAGTGTGACACTTGAGGGACATGTGTCAGGCAAAGTGCTTGGTGTATGTACTTACTTTGCTATCATTTGCAGGCATGGGGTTGGATAGTGGAAGTGTTGAACACCGTGTATTAATAAAGCCTTCTTACAGCTACTACAGACATTTCCTTACCTGGCAGACCTGTGGATGGAATTTCTGTTAACACTACATGACTGTTTCTACACATATTCATATATTCTTGGGTGAAAATATGCATACAGCGTACTACCACTCCCGAGATTCGAACCATGTCTGTTTGTGCAAAAAGGTACACCAAGGTTGTGTTTCATCACTATGAGCTACTGAAGAACTGTTGTCTCTTGCTTGACTGTTTTCTGCCTAATACTCTCTGGGTTGGACGCTCTAATCTTGTAATTCTGCATGGCAGACTGTTCTTGTACTGTGTATTAATACTTTGAGATATAATCTGGAAAGCAGTGGTTAACACATGGCAATGCTGCAGGGGTTACAGTGTAATACTTTACACATTACTATTCATAGTTCAGATCTTGGTGCATGGAACCTTTCATGTAGTTTTATATCCTGTTTTACAGCTCCACAATCTTTCTCAGGTGAGCCTCATTTAATTCACACTGTCAGAACCATAGTTGCTGTGCAGAACCTGTACACATTTATATTCCTACCACAACATACCACAGTAAATACAACAGTCTGGTGTTGGTAATTTTATTAAAGGGTACTCGCACTTTTATTAATGGATATCCTGTATATCATTATTAGTCTAGCTAACATTGTTTGTTCATTACACACAGTACACACTTTACCTACTGGCAGTAGACAATCTATACCTTTGTATTATTTGGCCTATATACTGCAAGCTAGATTTGTACTCACCAGCCTCTCAGTGCAGCCCTAGCAACCTGTTGGCATGGGCATCCACGTTCATAGCTCTCTCATCTGTAGCTGTATGGGAGATAAACATTTATGCATACCTGTTGATCACATACTCAGGCTGTACTTTGGTAAACACTAATTGATACTGATACTTGCATACTGCTGGGACATTCTGTGCCCATGCATCTTGGGTCCACTGATCCAAGAGCTCCCTCTTCCTACGCTTGAGGTCAACAAAATGGTACCAGACCTGCTCACCAGTTTGAGGGATGGAAGTAGCACTGGTGAGATCATGTGTGAGATGGTCGCAGGCCTTCCCTTTATATTGTGAGCCTGGTACTGGCCCTGCAGAAGTCTCTCCTCATGGTCTTTCACTAGGAGTCCAACCATGACCCTGGACTCCTGGATGCCCCAGCGCTGCTCTCAAAAGTGCACACCCTCACCTATGCCAGCCATAGTGCCTGCAAAGATCAGCTATAACTGGTTATGGCTGTATTCCCGCCTGTGAGGTTTAAATAGGGCTGCATTCCTGCCCTTTGCCAACATTGGACCATTTTGAACATGCTGTGCTAAGCTAACCAAAGTGCAAACATGCTCATCTAAGGTGAGCATTGCTTAAAGGGGTAGATGCTAAGCACTGCTTACCAGTGTGCAAATCCACTTAGCTAATCTAATTATTGCTTAGCATTTACATTTAAGCAATGCTTACACTGGCTTAGCATCGCTGAGCACTACTTACCACTGCTCAGTTTTTATTTTATGGAGTATCAGGATTGTGGGATTAATTCATCATTACTGACATATTGTAATGTTTATGTTTACCTTCCATAACATCGAAATCCAAAAACTGGAGATCCAACCTTCCAAGACAACAAATAGTACCCACCAAAGGTGGAAGGATGAACCAGGAAGTCAAAATCCAAATGCCAACAGTTTATTTAATGCTAGATACACCCCACATACATTTTTGTTGGTAAAAAACTTAATCAGAATAAACATACCACTCAATTGTGATAAAAATATACCCTACCAAGTTAAAACCTAACCAATGAAAAAACATTACCTAATTAGATGAATCACATTTAATAATCAACTGACATTAAAACTAAAAACAACTGGTCCAAAGTAAAAGTAATATAAATAACTGGATAAAAACTTCTTCTATAAAACATACTGAACATGAACTGTAATGGCAATTAAAACAATAATATTTTCATATAGCATAAAAATAAAAATAATAAAAGTACATGTGGATTTCCCATTTCCAATATATAATGATAAAAATGTATAAAAGTAAGTAGATATCAGGGGTAAAATTGAAAAAACTATAGCTTTGCAGCCCTAAGCTTAAGCAAAGGTGCTAATTAAATATTTTCATTTAAGCCAGGGGGTTTAGCTGCATCCAAAGTAATTTCCCAAAGTAATTCTTTATACTCTAAGGTAGTCTCCCAGGCACCCCCTCTGACATCAGCCACAACCACATCCAAAACAAAGAATGCAAAGATTGCTTGTGGGCAAACCAAAGAATGTTTGTATAGAGCGTTATTCACAATTGCCTTTTTAATCTCATATGTATGTTCATAAATCCGCTTCTTGAGTTTTCGATCCGTTTTGCCCACATAAAACCCCCCACAGATCTTACATAGTGCTAAATATACTAATCCATTGGCATTACAATTGCTAAAGCATTTACTATGAATGTATCTGTTCCTGCTGGCAATGTTTACACAGTCTGTATCAGAAATAAAAATACACTGTGTGCAGGAACCACATTTGTAAGTTCCTTTCCTTTTATTATTGTTACTCCCTTTGAAGACTTTGCCCCTTCAAATAAGTCTTTCAAATTCCTACACCTTTTATATATAACTTTCATGGGCTCCTTTTTTATACATTTCAAATTAGTAAAGAAACAAAATTTATCCCATTCCTTACTGATCACCTCCATAATTACTTTAGAATCAACGTTATAATCCAATATAAGAGCTCTGGGATAGTTCAAACTACCCTTATCAACTGACCGGTGACAATTAGTCTCAAACCCCCTACCCAGCAAAGGGTGATATCTGGAATGACAGAGGTTCCCAACATAACCTCGTATGTCCCTCAGTATTTCTCCAGGGTAATCCCTTTCCAAAAAGAGGCCCTCAGTAAAATCACATTCTACCTCATTATCACCATCCACTGATGTCATCCTACAGGACCGAATAAGTTGACCCTTAAATATATTCTTTTTTTTTGTATAAAAGGGTGAACACTTGAAAAATGTAAATAAGAGTTAGAAAACGTGTCTTTTCGGGATACTTTCTACTTAATACTATCAGAAGTTTTCAAGAGACTCGCATCCAAAAAATCAAGCCTGTCATGGCTAATGTTACTCGTTAATTGTAGGAATGTAGTAGTGGATTCTAAATACCCCAAAAATTCATACAATGTTTCTTCAGAATCCTGCCAAAATATACAAATATCGTCCAAATACCTCTGATAATGAGACTCACACTCACTAAATCTGGAATTAAACACAAAGTTTTTTTTCCCACCAAGCCAAAATAATATTGGCATAAGTGGGGGCACAGCTGGCCCCCATTGCAACACCCTTAATCTGATGGAAGTACTCAACTCCATAAAAAATAAAATAATTTTTCAATATAAGTTCCATAAGGTGTAGAACAATACGTAACTGGTCAGGCTATGGACACACTTTTTCCACCAAGGCCTCCTCAAGCCATGTCAACCCTATATCCTGTGGAATAACTGTGAACAAGTTTTTTATATCCACAGTAACAAATATAATATTATCAAAGGACTAACTTAAATCAATACCCTTTAGAAAATTTTGAGGTACAATGTGATTTTATTGAGGGCCTCTTTTTGGAAAGTCAAAAAGCAAAGACAGTGGGATCACCTAAGCTGGCGTCCTTGAATTCAATGAAAATAGGATCCACAAATAAATGGTATTCCAAAAATCTCGATCTCCGTTTAATAAAAGCAAACAAACAAAAAGGCAAAGATAACAAGGCCAGATAAAAGTCCCTTAATGTCCATATGATAAGTGCTTTTGATAAAAATCTTCTTCAGATCGTTTTTTTGGAAAGTGGTTACCCTGGAGAACTATTGATGGACATACGAGGCTATGTTGGGAACCTCTGTCATTCCAGATATCACCCTTTGTTGGGTAGGAGGTTTGAGAGTAATTGTCACCAGTCAGTTGATAAGGGTAGTTTGAACTATCCCAGAGCTCTTGTATTGGATTATAATGTTGATTCTAAAGTAAATACGGAGGTGATCAGTAAGGAAGGGGATGAAGGGGATACATTTTGCTCCTTTACTGATTTGAAAGGTATAAAAAAGGAGCCCATGAAAGTGATATATAAAATGGGTAGGAATTTGAAAGACTTATTTACAGGGGCAAAACCTTCAAAGGAGGGGTGACAATAATAAAAGGAAAGGAACTTACAAATGTGGTTCCTGCGCACAGTGTATTTTTATTTCTGATACAGACTGTGTAAACATTGCCAGCAGGAACAGATGCATTCATAGTAAATGCTTTAGCAATTGTAATACCAATGGGTTAGTATATTTAGCACTATGTAAGATCTGTGGGGTTTTTTTCATGGGCAAAACGTAGTGAAAACTCAAGAAGCGGATTTATGAACATACATACATATGAGATTAAAAATGCAAATGTGAATAATGCTCTATACAAGCATTCTTTGGTTTGCCCAAAAGCAAAGTTTACATTATTTGTTTTGGATGTGGTTGTGGCTGATGTCAGAGGGAGTGCCTGGGAGACTACCCTGGAGTATAAAGAATTACTTTGGCAAATTACTTTGGATGCAGCTAAACCCCCTGGCTTAAATGAAAATATTTCATTAGCACCTTTGCTTAAAGCTTAGGGCTGCAAAGCTGTAGTTTTTTTTCAATTTTACCCGATATCTACTTACTTTTATACTTTTATACATTTTTATTGTTATATATTTATTGAAAAGGGACATCCACATGTACTTTTATTATTTTTATTTTTTATGCTATATGAAAATATTATTGTTTTAATTGCCATTACAGTTCATGTTCAGAATATTTTTATGGAAGAAGTTTTTAGCCAATTATTTATATTACTTTTACTTTGGACCAGTTGTTTTTAGTTTTTATGTCATCTAATTAGGTAATGTTTTCTCATTGGTTAGGTTTTAACTTGGTAGGGTATATTTGGATCGCAGTTGAGTGGCATGTTTATTCTGATGAAGTTTTTTACCAACAAAACGTATGTGGAGTGTATCTAGTGTTAAATAAACTGTTGGCATTTGGATTTTGACTTCCTGGTGCTTCCTTCCACTTTTGGTAGGTACTGTTATTTTTTGTTTTGGAAGGTTGGATCTCCAGTTTTTGGATTTTGTTGTTGTTTTTATATTTGGAGATTATAGAAAGCATGGAGAAGTCACCCCGATATCCGAATGGGAGGTGGGATGATATCAGTGTCTGTTATTCTAAAAGTGTATTAGTTCTGGTTTAAGCACTTGGGCTCCAGGCCAGTTATTTTACATTAAGAAGGTTTGTGGTCTGCACTCTTGTGGGAGGAGAGGCTAGATTCTACCCTTCTGAGCTGGGAATTTCTAGTTAAAGGCTTACTTTGCCTGCTCATTTGAACTGTTTTTTTTTTCTGATATTGGTGCACCTTCCATAGACTAGATTCAGGCCTTCTGAATCTAGCTTTGTTTGTATAACTTGAGCACTAATCCAGGCCATCTTTTTTGGAGACGGTCCCCCTGCACCCTCATGGCAGGAGTGTGCGGTTAGAACTTGTCAGATTGAAGACTGCTGGAACAGGACTCAGTTTTGAGCTTTTTTACTGTCTAATTGGGTAATTTGTTTAAATCAGTTTGCTTGTCTTCTATTGTTTTATATATATATATATATATATATATATATATATATATATATATATATAAAAAATTGCACATTATTCATCTGCTTTTACTGTAATGTGTTTCTTCCCACTTTATTACCTTATTTTGCTTGTGCTTCATTTAGAAGTACTCAATTGTATTATTCTGCTGCAGTTATTACTTCTTGGTAGTAGCCTGATTAAATTGTAACTGTCATTCTAAGCCTTTTGGTTTAAGCACTTGGGCTTCAGACCAGTTGTTTTACATTAAGAAGGTTTGTGGACTGAATTTTTGTGGCAGGACAGGTAGCTTACATCCTTCTAAGTTGGGAATTGCTGATTGAAGGCTCAGTGTCTGTTATTCTAAAAGTGCATTAGTTCTGGTTTAAACACTTTGGCTTCAGGCCAGTTATTTTACATTAAGAAGGTTTGTAGTCTGCACTCTTGTGGGAGGAGAGGCTAGATTCTGCCCTTCTGAGCTGGGAATTTCTGATTAAAAGCTTATTGTGCCTGCTAATTTGATCTGTTTCTTTTTGACATTTGGCACCTTGTTTGCCGTAACCCAGAAGTTAGTAGTTTATTGGCCATTTAGGGCTAACTTCTATCTCTTTCATTTCCCTGCTATAAAAACCACAATTGCATGGTTTTGTGCACTGGGCAGTGCCAGTTAGCTATGGTTAAACTATTCCTGGCTCCACAAAGTCTGCTCTTCAATTTTTCCCTTGGAAATAGACACACTTTAAACTTAAGCACTCAAACCATTCATTTCACAGCCCAGCACTTGCCCAAAACTCATAGCAAGCACTAATTAACCCTAGCACTAGACCCCCTATACTGTCCAGAAGGACAAGGCTCTCTGTTCGTCCCTACTAGCTAATCAGTAAAACAACTCACTTTACCTATTCAGGCATGTCCAAAGGGCAGTTTCAGGTGTACTCTCCAGTCCAACTGGTGGATCTGGGCATTTTGAGGCAATGTTACAACTGCCTGATGTACACAGACAACCCTCTCCTCCTACCACCAAACACTAATATATGCGAGAGATGCAATTATACAGCCAAACTGGAGGCAAAGGTCTCTCAACCCAAGACTGGAACTGACAGTTGAGAGGAGAAGGAAAATACTTGCAACACACCACCAGTCTGACATAGACCTACTAAACCAACAGTGGCAAATAACACACATAAATACACAAAAACATACTCGGAGGCTCTAAATAAAAATCTGCAAAAGCAGCAGAGTCCTCCAAAGCAGACACCCAAACAACCTCCACACCCCATTACAAACCATGAAACACATGCTTCACATAATCAGTGTGCCATCCAATCACAGCCCTAAGGCAAAATAACATACCCAACACACTAGTAATAAGCGACTCTATAGTCTGGCACACTGATGTCCCACTAACTAGGCTGGACAAGGAGAAGGGTACAGTTAGCTGCCTGTCAGGCGCCAGGATCCGCCACATAACACAAGCACTCAGGTCACTCCAGAACAAGTACAAATACGACTCTGTCATTGTCCATGTTGGTGTGAATGACCTGAGACGTACCTCCCTGGACGACATGAAAAGAGACATGGAAGAGCTCTCTGATCATGCAACCCAGGCCGGTATGACCCTGACCCTGAGTAGCATCCTGCCTTCACCAAGAATGATGCCACAGTATAAAGAAAAAAATGATCAATGTCAACAATTGGCTAAATTTCTGGTGTCATTCAAAGGGAATCCAGTATCTGTCCACCTGGGATGACATGCTCGATAAGCCATGTTGCTTCACAAGAGATGGCTTGCACCTGTCACCCTTACGCTTTCAAATACTGGCCAAGGCTTTTGCTGCCCACATAGTGCGTTTTTTAGACAAGGCTCAAAAGACAAATCCACCACCGTAAATAGCACAAGTAACCAAAAACTGAGGGTAATGCTACTCAACGCCAGAAGTCTAAACCTCAAAATGCATGCACTCGAGGCACTCCTCAGTATGGAGAACATCAATAACTGTGCAGTAACAGAAACCTGGTTTAAGGCTTCAGAGAGCACCCCAGCACTACCAGGCTATAACTCATACCATACTTTTCGGCCACAGAACCCAAACTGAAACACAAAAGGTGGGGGTGTATCCATATTCATCAAGGATACCCACACCTCCAAGTTAGTGGCACAGCACAATGCCTCAGAGATCATCCACGTGCAACTAACAATGAGCAAAACTGCAATTCAAATTGTAGCTTGCTACAGATCACCCACCATGACCCAGGACCCCCATTCCACATTTCTGGAGACACTGGAAAATATGAAGGTCCTACCAAACACCCTAATATTGAGTGAATTCAATTGCCCAAACATTAACTGGGAGAACTACTCAAGTACTAACTCCCTTGCCCAATGCTTCCTAGAATTTATAATCTCGAATGCCCTGGATCAACTGGTCAACACCCCCACCAGAGGTGACAACATATTGGACCTGGTCATCACCAACATGGGCGACCGGTGTTCTACACTGGAGGTCAAAGCCTAGCTGGTTAGATCAGACCATAGACTAATCACTCTGGATATCCACATTCCTCCTCCACCCCAAATCAAGGAAACCACAGTGAAAAACTTTTCAAAAGCAAACTTCACATTACTTAAGACTGAGGTAGAAAGGTTCACATCCCTCATGCTAAAGGACAACACTATCCAAGCTGCTGAATCCCTTTCAAAGGCACTCTATGAGCACCTCCAAGAATGCATTGATTGTGCTATCCCAAGCAAAACCAAAACTCACTCCTCCAAGCAAAGGAAAACAGTCTGGTGGACCCCTGCCATAAACAAGCTATACAATAGAAGGAGGAAACTATTGCAGAAAAGAGTAAAATCCCAAGAAGGAAAGACATCCCTGATTAGTATCAGCAAGAAACTACAATCCCTCATAAAATCATTTAAGGCTAGCTTCGAAAGAAAAATTGCCAAGGACTCCAAAGATAACCACAAAGCATTCTTTAGCTATGCCTAGAACCTAAGTGGAAACTCTCAGATCTGCTCTGAGTTAGTGCAGAATGGCTCAAGATACACTGAACAGACTGATATTGCCAACATTCTAGCAGACAGGTTTAGTGCAAACCTCACCCCCCCCTCTCACTCCCTAAAGGGCCCATAACCATAGCAGAAGAATGTAGTAGCCCCGGGCAATCACTGACACATAGGTTAAAACAGCCCTATCCAAAGCCAAAAATACAGCTTCAATGGAACCAGACGGTGTCCCAGGCTGTGTCTTACATGAGCTCCAAAATGAACTAACCCCTCACCTAAGCACACTGTTCAAACTCACCCTCTCTACAGGCTACGTACCCATAGAGTAGCGCACAGCAACAGTTATCCCGCTCCACAAAGGTGGAGCCACAATGGACCCCGGGAACTATCGCCCTATAAGCCTGACTAGCCTGGTCTGCAAGGCTATGGAGCACATCATCATGGAATTCATTAACAGAGACATTGGGAACCTTCAAACATTAGACCCTACCCAGATTGGCTTTGTTAAGGGCAGATCATGCCTCCTAAACCTGGTGGACTTCTTTGAGACAGTTACCAAGGCTTTAGACGAGGGAAAGGAGGTCCACACAGCCTACCTAGACCTCGCAAAGGCTTTTGACACCATTCCCCATTCTGGTATTATAGACAAGCTCACCAGCCTGAACATAAACCCCTACTTCACGAGATGGGTTGCCAATTGGCTCACAGATAGAACCCACACGGTGAGAGTTGCAGGCTCTAGGTCCAACTCTAAACCAGTTACAAATGGCGTCCCCCAGGGCTCAGTCCTGGGACCCCTCCTGTTTGGTATATACTTCTCAGAGGTACAGACAAGCACAGGAGGACTAATGCTGACCAAGTTCACAGACGACTGCAAACTGGGGGCCATAAGTGACTCTCCAGCTGATACAGACATCTTCCAGAAGGGTCTCACTGAGATGGATATCTGGTGTCAAAATCATGCCCTCAAGCTAAATGCCAAAAAGTGCATAGTCATCTCCTTTGGAAAAAACAAAGTACCCACGAACTACCACATACGTGATAGTCCCCTAAATACAGAAAATGTAATAAGGGATCTGGGGACCCAAGTAGATAGTAATCTCTCCTTTGATAATCATATTGCCAAGGTGGTTAGAAAATCCTTTTATGTGGCTCACCTAATCACAAAAGGGTTCGCATCTAGAACAAAAGAGGTTATTGTGGCCCTCTACTCATCACTCATCAGACACATCATAGAGTACAATGCCCCATTTGGGATGTACCTTACAAGACACCTGCAACAGCTGGAAAGACTACAGACGTACCTCACCAAGAGGATTACTGGCCTCAAACATATGGCCTATGCAGCCCGACTGAGGAAACTCCAGCTGTACTCTTTTGTATACCGCTTACTCAGAGGTGATCTCTGCTTGACATACAAGGCCATGTCCAACCCAGAATTGATGGACATGCTCCACCTAGAAAAAAAAACAAATCCCCGAGAGCCACACGCTCTAGGGATCTAAACCTCACCACAATGATAAATAGGACATGCTGGAACAGGATTCCAATCTACATTAGGCAGAGCCCCTCACTAACACTCTTCAAGAGAAACCTTGATGAGTGGATGGGAAGCAGAAAATTTACCCCGAGGATCACTGCAGTGGCTCTGCTGGACAGAGGCACAGGGAAGTAATGGCTCTGCTGGACCGAGGCACAGGGGACTAATCTAAGGGGGCGGTGAAAGCCAACACATTCTGGCTAGGCTTATAGATGCCCTTGGACAGATAGCCTAGTATTTACCTTTGAACCTATAAACCTATTGGTGAAACGAGCAAGTTGGTTGGACAGTTATAACAGCTGGTGGATTTACTTAATCCTATTAGTCACTCTCTGGTGAATTTGTTGTCAGTCAGTATTCCAGCCTACCAGGAAGCTATTAATAATGGCGGAAATGGTGCGTTGGCATTTGCGGAGAGCATGCAGCAATCTTTACATGGTTTGAGTACTATTTTGGTGAAAAATACGGAGAACAATGGAGATATTGGGATTCCACATTTATTTCAAGATTCTGCCAGTGGAAAGTCTGATTCCACAGATTCAAGGATTCAAAGGACCAATTCCGGTGGAGCCATACAGAAAGGTGACTGTTTAAGTGACAATAATGGCACTGTTGGTGTTCATAAACCTAGGAAAGCTTTATTGGCATGGTTGACTGAAAAAATTAGCCTGAATTATGAATCTGGTAGGAACTGTGGGCAGGTTGCTAACGGAAAAGATACATATGCCATTAGTTTAAAGAAGCTGGGGGACCTTATGGGTAAATTTAAAGCACTTAATATAGATAACAAATGCCTTTGTGAATGTCTCAATAAGGGTATCATTCCTAAGGGTCTCAAAGTTCCAAAATACCCTAACAATATTGTTATGGAGACGGACTTGTATAATGAGCTCTTAGAGGTGTTCAATAATTGCTGACTTGACATTATTAGGATCATTATTAAACAAAATGAACTGACTATGGCTGGACTGCAATCTGATATTGAAAGTCTGAATGCTGTTATTACTAATGACCTTTTATTTACTGTGGAGTGTGAAAACCAAAAATATTTTGATATTTTGGACAATATTGATCAAAAATGTGTTGTAAATATCAATAGAAAGATTAAAAAATTGGATAGGAACCTATTGGAATATCAGGAAAAATGGAGTTACACTGGTCCTAAAAGAATGTGGAATGATAGGATGGTGAATGAACATGTATCTGTTAATGGTGACAATGTAGAGATGGGGGATGACCAATTTAATGAGGGTTTACACCCTGACCCTTTGGAGTATCCCCCCCCGATGCTCAGAGAGACGTATGCAGCAGAGAGCCCTCCAGTATTTTCAGAGTTCAGAATGGGGTGGATGAGAGGAGCTCGGGGGCGGGGGGGTGGTTAAGGGGGAGACCCCACTTCAGTAGATGATGGTATAGTGCGTCTGGACAATAGATATATTTTCAAGAATTACAATATTTTTAATTACAGTTGTGTGGATTTGAATATAGAGCATTTTAAGTTATTAAGAAGGGGGTTCAAATTCATACCAAATAAAAGGTGTGATTTGACAAAATTGATTTTAGACGTTAAGTTGTTTATGAGAAATTTGAACTTTGATGTGTTTTTTGATGGTGCAAAATTAACCCCAACCCCACTACATTTAAATGGAAAAGTGAGTTTAATCCACCATTACACCCACAAATTAAGAATTTTGAATTGGTGGTAGAAAAGGAATTAAGGCAGGTCATGGATTCCTCTAGACATTTTAAACACAACCTTACGACTGGTGAATGGAAGGTGTTAAATGAGCTTCAACATAACCATAAGGTTCGAGATATGAAGCTCGACAAAGGGGGGGGGGTCAGTTTTGATGGATGAGGTAGTGTATGAGGGTAAGATGATGGAAATTTTGGGGATTCTAGTACGTATATGAGGGTATCTAAGAATGAGATCGCAGTGGCCTATAAAAAGATAGATCTAGCTAGCAATGATCTTTTGATGGAAAATCTCATTGATATGGATACTTTTAAGTACTTACATGTTGTTCAGCCTAAGATAGCCGCCATCCTTGGTATACCCAAAGTACACAAGGATCCTATGGACCCCCCTCTTAGACCTATTGTTTCTGCAGAGGGGTCAAAAACAGCCCCTCTAGCTAAATTTGTTGATAAAGAATTGAAGGCTATGTGGGGTACAGAAAAAACAATTTTAAAAGATTTTTCGGATTTTCTAAAGGGTACTGATTTAAACCAGTCCTTTGGCAATATTATATTTGTTACTGTGGATATAAAGGACTTGTTAACAGTTATTCCACAGGATATATGGTTGACATGGCTTGAGGAGGCCTTGGTGGAAAAAGTGTGTCCATCGACTGACCAGTTATATATTGTTCTACACCTTATGGAACTTATATTGAAAAATAATTTTATTTTTTATGGAGGTGAATACTTCCATCAGATTAAGGGTGTTGCAAGTGGGGCCAATTGTGCCCCCACTTATGCCAATATTATTTTGGCTTGGTGAGAAAAAAACTTTGTGTTTAATTCCAGATTTAGTGAGTGATGGTCTCATTATCAGAAATTTTTATACAATATTTGTATATTTTGGAAGGATTCTGAAGAAACATTGTATGAATTTTTGGGATATTTAGAATCCACTACTACATTCCTACAATTCACAGGTAACATTAGCCGTGACAGGCTTGATTGTTTGGATGTGAGTCTCTTGAAAACTTCTGATAGTATTAAGTCGAAAGTGTTCCGAAAAGACATTTTCTAACTCTTATTTACATTTCTCAAGTGCTCACCCTTTTATACAAAAAAAGAATATATTTAAGGGTCAACTTATTCAGGCCTGTAGGATGACATCAGTGGATGGTGATTATGAGGTAGAATGTGATTTTATTGAGGGCCTCTTTTTGGAAAGGGGTTACCATGGAGAAATATTGAGGGACATATGAGGTTATGTTGGGGACCTCCATCATTCCAGATATCACCCTTTGTTGGGTAGGGGGTTTGAGGCTAATTGTCACCAGTCAGTTGATAAGGGTAGTTTGAACTATCCCAGAGCTCTTGTATTGGATTATAATGTTGATTCTAAAGTAATTACGGAGGTGATCGGTAAGGAATGGGATACATTTTGTTCCTTTACTGATTTGAAAGGTATAAAAAAGGAGCCCATGAAAGTTATATATAAAAGGGGTTGGAATTTGAAAGACTTATTTGAAGGGGCAAAGCCTTCAAAGGGGGGTGACAATAATAAAAGGAAAGAAACTTACAAATGTGGTCCCTGCGCACATTGTATTTTTATTTCTGATACAGACTGTGTAAACATTGCCAGCAGGAATAGATACAGTCATAGTAAATGCTTTAGCAATTGTAATACCAATAGGTTAGTATATTTAGCACTATGTAAGATTTGTGTTTTTTTTTATGTGGGCAAAACGGAGCGAAAACTCAAGAAGCGGATTTATGAACATACATATGAGATTAAAAAGGCAAATGTGAATAAAGCTCTATACAAACATTCTTTGGTTTGCCCACAAGCAATCTTTACATTCTTTGTTTTGGATGTGGTTGTGGCTGATGTCAGAGAGGGAGACTACCTTAGAGTATAAAGAATTACTTTGGGAAATTACTTTGGATGCAGCTAAACCCCCTGGCTTAAATGAAAATATTTAATTAGCACCTTTGCTTAAGCTTAGGGCTGCAAAGCTGTAGTTTTTTCAATTTTACCCCTGATATCTACTTACTTTGATACTTTTATACATTTTTATTGTTTTATATTTATTGAAATGGGACATCCACATGTACTTTTATTATTTTTATTCTATATGAAAATATTATTGTTTTAATTGCCGTTACAGTTCATGTTCAATATGTTTTTGTAGAAGAAGTTTTTATCCAGTTATTTATATTACTTTTACTTTGGACCAGTTGTTTTTAGTTTTAATGTCAGTTAATTATTAAATGTTATTCATCTAATTAGGTAATGTTTTTTTCATTGTTTAGATTTTTAACTTGGTAGGGTATATTTGGATCACAATTGAGTGGTATGTTTATTCTGACAAAGTTTTTTACCAACAAAAACGTATGTGGAGTGTATCTAGCGTTAAATAAAATGTTGCCGTTTGGATTTTGACTTCCTGGTGCTTCCTTCCACCATTGGTGGGTACTGTTACTTCCATAACATCTCCCTATGTGCTTTCATTGCATTATACTCTTGTGTGACTATACACTATATGGGACAATTGTGTTTATATGGGAGTTTCACATCTTTTATATACTCACACCTCCCTTTCGGACCTACCACACTACCCTGGTTGACAAATATATGTTTTACTACCTAATTAAAAAAAAGAAAACTTTTAATACTGCTTTCCCATATAAAAGTGAACAGACTGCAATGTGGCTCGAACCATGAATGACTGCATGATGTTTAAGCTACACTGAGCACAGCTGCACGATGCGCACACCCATTCAGCTAAACTTACACTTTAGTTGGGACGGAAAAAAAAATTCATGGATTTTATTTTTTTTGTACTTTAGGGGGTATGCACATACATATCAGCCTCTTAGGGCAGGACATCTGGACAACTACATCATACATGGGGGACTCTGGCCACAACTGGGGACACTTTTTAAATATTCCCTCTTCGGAACCTGCTGACTTATTTCCTATGCCAGCGTATACACTGGCATACCGATCTGGACATTCTCTGTGCTGGTCTATAGTTTGGGTGGTGTTCCTGTTTGTTTTATTTACATACATTTAGTGTCCGTGAACACTGTTATTATTTACGTACAGTGTCTGCAGACAATGTTTTAGTTTTCAAAGTGCCGTGTTGCACTTCCTGAGTGACGGGGCATATTAGCTGTGCGAACACTACTTGAACATGCCCCCTGCACTTCTTCACGATTCATGTCCGTGTAGGTTGACCAGCAGTGTGCCTTCATGAATATGCAAGGCACACTGCTGTGCTATATGGACACAAACCACTCCATGCAGGAATAGTGCTATTCCTGCACAGAGTTTATTGAATCCCAGGGAATGTTTTTTTCCTGCTGGTAGTGATTATATTTTTATATTCGTATGTCCACCTTGCAATTCTTATTACTTTATAACATCTTTTTCCTAGCTGTACCTCATGGATATGGAAGCCTTTTATGAGTCATTCCATTTTTCTTTCATTAGTTATCTCTTTCTGCAGATATTAATGCATTGTTAGAATGCAGAGAATGAAAAAAAAAACAGTTGTGTGTTACAATAAAAAAAATCTAAGTGAAACCCGACTTAATCCAAAAAATGGTCCAGTGACAGCATAAACTCTGTCACTGTTAGAGTTTTAAAGAGTTTTATCAAATGTATAAGTTTCAAAGACAACTGTATCTGGCACTCTTCACAGGAAATCATATATCAAGAGATGGAAAAAAAAACACGTGCCTGAAACTCAGCACTTGTTTCAAAATGCACTGCCAGTCTCTTGTAATGGTAGCTGTAAAAGAGACTATTTCATTGACAGCAAGGCAATTATTGCTGTGTGGTTGCTTTGCTGAATTTCTGAATTTATGGTCTTGAAGTAAAGCTCAAGGGGTAAAATGTGAACATCTAGAAACCTGGAGATGGATTAACACAATAGTAACAAACTGGATGCTTGCTACTATTGTTATTGTATATCGGTACATCAGGGTGGGAGGTTGGCATACTGGTTAATTTGTTTACCTTACAGACACAAGGTGCAGGGTTTGATTCTCACATGGGGCCATTGGCTAAGCTTAAAATGGCCCACAAGGGCACTTAGCCTAGTACTAATCTATGAACCTATGAAAAGTTGGTATAAAATGTAAAATTGTTATTTTGCTTTGTCCGTCTTTTACATGTCATTTTCCTTCACTTCAAAATCACTGTTCTGTATTGTTGATGAGTACATGTGCGCTCTAGCTCTCTTGCATTTGCTGCCTGCCTTCTACCGTCCACTTATATTAACTGCATTAATACTGAGATTTTATAAGGGTTTTCACTATGAGTGGAAACAAGTAATCCTTCAACTTAATTTACAAAAAAAAAAAAAAAACTGCTGAAAAACACTTTTTTAAAGTGTTTTTATTTTTTAGGGGAACCCCCCTGCACTCCCAATGTGGGGGTAGGCAAGCCCCCACATCCCCTGAACTTACATATAGCAACTACATGGTTGCATCAATTCAAAGAATGGGGAAATTCCCCCAAAAGGGGTATCACTGCCGGCACAACTCGCCAACAGCAATTTCTTATGGAGAACTCTGATTGTGAGTTGAACCTTAGGTAATTGAAGCTCAAGCATTTAATCTTCATCCACCAATAGGTTACCCATTATAAGCAGTGTAATACAATACTTGTTTTTATTATTATTTATTTTTTTTTTTTTGTTTGGTTGGTTGTTTTTTAATTTTACTTTATGTTTACACGTTAGTTCAGTAGGCATAGTCTATATTCAGGGAAGAACTCAGATGTTACTCATACCGACTATTGGAAATTTGGTTAGGATACCAGGAAAATTACTCTAGTTTTTTGTTTTTTTCCAGAGCATGCTCTGGGATTTTTAATATCTAGTGGAATTACCTTAAATGCAGACAGATGAAACTTCAGTTTAATGTCTCACCTGAAGGATGAAATCTCAGTAATATAACATCATCCCATTATATTGTACTAGAGTGTCACTACTGAAAAATTAAATTTAGCAACTAATTTTAGAATAGAACCCACAGGCTCCTGATCTTGTGCCATCAAAGGTCAATATGCTACCTGGTGAGCCACAAACGCATACTTATTGAAATGTAATGTGCTTTTCATTTTGGTAGCTGATGTTTCATCATGCACTTCAAGCATGATTTTTTGCTCCCTAAGTGCGTCCCCAATGATCATGAGTTACTTGGCTTCGGCTCCTATAGTTCCTGACTTCTAAGTTCAGAGCTGTCCCCAGAAGAGGCCACTTGAGCTGAAGGGAATGCAAATGGGAAAGCGGTTGTCCAGCTAGTATCTACCAGCTATCATGGGCAGGGAGGGTAAGGGAGGTAGAGAATGCAGAGCTGTGATTTGGCAGCATCATATACACTGTCATACACACCAGGTATTTCTTGTAGGGCCTACCCCATTATGTTGATAACTTGCAGGCTGGACAGACAATGAGGGGTGACTCCACCTACTTGATTCTCCTACATGCCTAGCTTGTCAATCATTCCACCTGTGGACTCTGCTGGAGTTTCATGAATGAGCTGTCTTTGACTGCACTCCTTCCCCCATGCCTAGCCCCATCTCTCTGCCAACTTTATCAGACAGCCAAGGCACTAGTCAAACTAGAGTCACCTGGTGGGATACAGCCTGAGGTTTATCTCTGTACTCTACTGAGGTGGCTTATTCACCACAGACATTTTGCTGCTGAATATATAATATTTTTTGTTACTGACATCTCCCAGTGCATGCAAATATCACCAGTATAACATGGGCATACAAATGTTTACCATAGTATATTTTTCTTTCCTAATTTTTCTTGCTCTTCTTTTCACCTTTAGAAGTTCAGAGCCATAAAATACAAATTCCCGCTTGACTTCTCCCAAATGTATCGCCTGAATATACCATTATCAAGCTTGTTGAAATACTTCACAAATGCCATTCATTCTATTTGTTGTCCTAATGACTTGCTTCACTCCATAAGGAAAAGAAAATTCAGACATTGTTAATATGTGCCATTATTTCAGACACATTTCATAATGGAATCCATTTCACACATTCGTCCTATGGGAAGAAAATGTGCCAGAGTGCTGTAGCCTACTTCAGATTTTAGAACAGCTTGAGCTATCAAGGTCAAAATTTGATAATAGAACTTTGAGCGTATGAGACTCCCACTGGGATGCAAATGTTACTTTGGTCCAATTAAAAGTTGGAGCATCTTATCTCACTGATTACAGCTGGTGTTTGTGGCTGAACCTAAGAATAATTTATCTGTACTGCTAGATGTGCTGTGGAATGTCCGTGTACCTATAAAAGCAAAACTGAATGTAATGTGACTTGCTTGATCTTTATAAAAGAGTTGAATTACAATCATATGTGCCTCATATTTTTCACTCCTTTGATCCTTTGAGATCTTGGTTAACCTTGTATTCAGATCTGAAATTTTATTCTTTCACTGAGTCCAGATAGCATGCTGACCATGGGCTGTTTGTCAGGCATAATATATTATGGTGCAGCAGTTGATAGCGTTAAACCACAGACAAAGAGACCTAGGTTTGAATTCTAAAGCCACTTTTGTGCACTTTGTGACCACAAATAAGTTATACAACTTTTTGAATGAAACATTAAGTGAAAAGACATTTCAGAATTATTCCAGTATCAGTATACATGCTGCCACTCGAAAAAGAGTTACACAGACAATACCAGCAAAAAAAAAAAAAAAAACCTCATTCTCTTTGAGTTCCTGAAACATTTATTATATTTCTGTATTAACCATTTCTAATAGCATCTGTGTTACTAATGTAGTATATTTAAAATGGAGGTATACAACAACATAACATAGTGCAAAGGTGGGTATCTCAAGGGGAATGAAAAGAGCTATGTTTTCATGAAGAAGGTGGTGGTCCCATTATGTGAGCTTCTAGAACAGGTAATCACACCACAAATGTGGGGAACTTCAGCATGCACAGAAAAAATAAGGGTTGCCATAGTTTTCTAGTTGTCTAGTTTGGGTAATTAAGAATTAAACTTTGTCTGACAAATAAGGAATAAAGAAGAACTGGTGTGTTAGGCAGTATTTACTAAATTATGTGTCTTTTTAAGCTGATGTAGACAAGAAGAACTAAGACAAATTTTTGCAATCTACTCCAGACAATGAACATGAGGCCCTCTAATGATGCAAGCTTGAACAAGGAAATGTTTTTCAAACTTGTTCAGCATACCTCTCAACCTCTTAGAGCAAGAAATCTGGACAAAGCTATTAATAATGGTGTGACAAAGTCCCAAAAATAGGAACACTTTTTAAATATTGCTCTTAAAAACTTAGAAAGTTGATAGAATATCAGGTTTTGCATTACTATGAATTTTCTGAAGGGTAAGAAGTCTGAAACTCAAATATCTGTCATTATTTTTTTACTACAACCCTCAATAATTTGCTAATGATTTGTCAAAAAACACAATTTTGAGACACAGACAAAAAAATATGAGTAAAAAATCTGGACATTTTGCAGAAATCTGTACAGTTGATAGGTATCAGTGACTATTCTTCTGGTCTTTTTGCTGTAACTACTGCCTTTCTCCCTTTTTAAATTTCTAGCACTATTTTCTGTTCCTGTTCTAGCAAAGTGAACTACTCATCTAAATCCTGTAAATTATGTATTTAAATATATGAAGCAGGTAAAGGATGTTATAACTGTGGGTGGTTTGCTTGTTCTAAAATTCATATCTGCTGCTTATGACTCTTTCCCTCTCTCAGTTTCTCTCCCTAAATAATGAAATGTCGTCCGCATGACTGTGAACTGTAAATAAAGGGAGAGGCTTGATGTTTCAAACAGTAGACCACTGGACATCTTAGCACTCCATCTTGATGCCTGTCTGCCTGAGCTCAATCCTAATTTACTGAGAATGTCCTGCTTAACCATCTCATATTTTAATTTCCTCAAGGGCTGTAGCATAACTACAACTATTCCACTAGTTACTAATGGCATAAAATTAGTTATGGATAAAAATGTGCCTGTGACATGTTTGAAAAGGGTCAGTTTGACTAATCCTCTTGTCCCAGTTATCAAATGGTAAGTAAGTATGTGAGTAAATAAATAAATAAACAGGCAAGCTTAGCATACCATTTTTCTAGAACTCTTTTATAGATTCTGAAATGCTTGCAACCCTTCTAGTAAGAGATCATAATGGCCTGTTTCCTCAGTAGCTGGAATATGTCTTTAGTCATCAATGTAATTGTTTCATCTTGTTTTAACAAATAAAGAACTAGAAGACAGAGAAAAAAGTAAATTAACCTTATCTACACTAAGGCACTTTCTGACAAGACTGTTCCAGTGGCGTAGAGGGATACCAGCTGACTCGGGTCTGATTAGCAGCTTGGGTGGCTGACGAAAGGGCAGGGGGGATGGGTGTGCCCATCCTGGGGGAGAGTGTACTTGCTGGTGACACTCCCTAAAGACAAGGCGCGGTCAAAAGAGTGGAGTTACCCTCATATGTAACCAGTGGGGGGGGTGACAAGGAAGGGGAAAATTGGATAGGCATATAAAATAACCCCCCAGAGATGGAAGCACAGACAGTGGAGCTCCCAGGTCTCCATTAAGATCCATGACAAGCCCTAGCAACACTGAAGCAAGTCTAGCATAGATGTGGGGCAATGGGAACTGGGGCTGCTATCAGTGAGTTCCGAGGGTACTTTCTGACAGATAATTCAGAACTGATACCGACAGCTGTTATTGATTCCTGAAGCCTAGCAAAGGACAGACATGCACATGAACTATGACAGGAGTCTAAAAAATAAGGGGCCTATAGAAGTTTTAAAAACTAAACACAATAAAAACCTAAGGAACCTATTTGTTACAGAATGCAACCATATGGTACTTAATCAAGCATGCCTATTTAGTTCAGGCATTCCTCCAACTTTCCTGCTAAATATACTCTGGCCTCTGTCTCATCTGAAGAGAATGATGTTATATGGAATCCTGAGCAGAGATCCATATTCCATTATAGATTTTACTATACAGTTATATGGAAGTAATAAGACTGACACAGACAGCTAGATTTCTCAGAGTTTGATACTTTATTTTGGAGCATTTCTTACTTGTCACTTGAAAATAATTGCCAAATGTTAAGTAATAAGTAACCAGAATTCCTAGCCTTAAAATGTAAAAGCTAAATTTTATAAGACAATCTTGTATGATGAGGCTAGAAAGGAAAGAGATGTGAATCAATTTTTCTGCAACTTAATCTTCAATTCAGATGAATTTTTTTTCTATGTTCTTTTTTTAGTAAGTTAAGTTTGTTATCTTCTGAATTAGTTACTTATTAAGAACTTAAGAACTTGACTGGTTCACAGTTCAGACTTGTTGGCTTGGTATTGGTTTACATCATCTTACAAGGATGTCTAATATACTAAATGATTTGTAAATTGACTTAGATATGTACATTTTGCAAATCTTATGCATGACTTGAAGCTGGTGTATGTTATATGAATTTTTAACATATGCTATTTTAGACCTATTATTTCAATCTTTGATTTTAATATTAAATGGGTTACATATTAGAAATTTGTTTTCAGTTTAGTTTGTTGATTTACAACTGCCCGCAGTGAAGAATGTGTAGCAGGAAAACCACTGTGTACTCAGTTCATGCAGTCAATAAATTTGTAAACATTATACAGTCTATACTAGTGTATTTTGTTTTTGGAGTATACATACCATCGGTTGAAAAAGACAGTATGTGTGATCAAAAATTAGCTGCTCTCACATACCATCTTGTTTTGTCTGTGTGAGATTGCCGTAATAGCAGGGCTCAGGGGAATTTCCCCTTTCCCTGCTGTACTGCAATCTCAGAATTGGTATATCTGACTAATATGGGTGTGTGTGTGTGTGTGTGTGTGTGTGTGTGTGTGTGCTATCTATTTATATATATATAATGTTGTGTAATCTGTTGAATCCGCAGGTTGTCGAGACAACTATTTCTACATCAGATGATCCAATGTTGCTTTTAGTAAAGAGGTAAAGAGATACATGTGGCTAGTGATAAGGTGTGTGTGTGTGTGTGTGTGTGTGTGTGTGTGTGTGTGTGTGTGTGTGTGTGTGTTTTAGTAGTACTGTTAGGGAAAGGTTTTTAGTGTTGTAATATATGTAGTCAAGTTTAGGAGCAGATGTTTGGTTAGGGTTAGTACGTATGAGTAAGGTGGTATGGAGGGCAAAGCTACAGAGAATTATTCCAAAGGAGTTCCTTAACAGGAAGAATAGAATGCATATATTTAAAAAACAGTGTCATATTTTACAATGTAGTAGCTTCAGCTATACCTGGATATTTAAGTAGCTTCAGCAATATCTGTATAATTTTTATTTTGCTCTGTAGTCCATCATTTGTTGTTTTTTTAGAACAAAAGTGTCTTTACACTTCAAATAGGAATAACAAACACAGTTGTAGTTTGAGACAAAACCTGACAGAAACTGAATTGTGTACACCTTCAGTAAACTGTGAACATTGGAGAGTGGTTATTACTAATCAGTTAATATGAGACTTTGCATCTGAAAGAGTCATCTGAAACAGAGCAGCAAAGAGAGACAGTGTTTTGTGAAGTGTAGAGACGTTTGAATAGGGGAACTGTATTACCCTGTCACTGGTGTATCATTTTATTTATTTTAACCTTTATTTTTTTCTGCCTTGTACTGTCATGAAGGCTGAAGGCTGGAGCTGTCAGAGATTGATAAAACATACTAAATCCCATTCCCTTACTTTATCTCAGGTATTAGGCAGTATGGGTTTACATGTGTAGTGCAGTATGGGTTTACATGTGCAGTGCAGTATGGGTTTACATGTGCAGTGCAGTATGGGTTTACATGTGTAGTGCAGTATGGGTTTACATGTGTAGTGCAGTATGGGTTTACATGTGTAGTGCAGTATGGGTTTACATGTGTAGTGCAGTATGGGTTTACATGTGTAGTGCAGTATGGGTTTACATGTGCAGTGCAGTATGGGTTTACATGTGTAGTGCAGTATGGGTTTACATGTGTAGTGCAGTATGGGTTTACATGTGTAGTGCAGTATGGGTTTACATGTGTAGTGCAGCACTTGATAGACTCTCCTTTGGCTCATTAAAATCAGTGCCTGCAGTGAGCAGCCACAAACTTTGCATAGCCATGTGTCTCTGCAACTCTGCAAAAGTTCACTTTCATGTCTTTGCATGACAAGCATAACTAGCGGAGACTAGCTAGAACAGTGAGTATAGGGGAGTCCTGCAAAGACGTAACTTGTAAGTCTAAATGTAAACAGTTGTTCTTTATTCTTAGTTTTGTTATATTAGTACATGTTCATAGGTAATTACTGTACTAGCTGCTCTTGGGGACCATTTTAAGCCTAACCAATTTCCCTTTTGGTACTTGAATTAACCTATCCGGTTGGTGCTAGATTGGTCTTACCCATCTCATGGTTGATAATTATATATTACTCCTAGAGAGAATAACCGGGATCATACCATAGATAATTTAAGGGAAGCCATGCATGGGATATGGCATTTAGGAGCTGCATCTGTCTATTATTAGTAACAGGGGCAGCCCTGAGGAAAATTTTCTATTGCCCATCTATAAATCCAAATTGTGTTTGTATATGAAAAGGGATGAGCTTTGTTTTATGCTGATGGGGAGTCTGTTCCAGAGTAACAGAATCCTGTACAAGATATACCTGTCCCTCCAAACTATTCTGTTGATATTGCAGAAGAGGTTTAGATCCCTAGACTGGGTATTTTTAATGACATTTAACTTGCTAATGTGCAGTAAATCAATCAGTATTGGGTCAGACGATGCCTTGTAAGTCATACACGAGTCACCTGTTAGCACTCTGTAGCTTATCAATTATAGTGTCAGGGCTTTGAATCAGTGCATGTAGGACATATTGTTTGGGTGTTGTACCTTTTTGGTAAGGTATCCCTGGAGGTGTTCCAGTTGCATGTGTCCGGACAGTTACATGCCAAAGGAGGCATTGTACTCAATGACTGCTTAATGAGGACTGAGTAAAGAGGAGTAATGACATCCTTAGATCTAGGCACATTCCCTTTGTTTATAAGCTGTGTAATACAGAAGGACTTTCTTATGACAATTTCATCCAAGTTACCTTGGATGAAAGTTAGGTCACTGATCACATGTGTTCCTAAATTCTGAACAACTGGGTCAACTCCTAGGGGCATATAGTCAATGTAGAGTTTCCTGGGGTAGATGGCTTCCCAAGGGATACAACAATACATTTTTTGGCATTTAGTTTCAGTCCATGATTTTGGCACCGGTTATTTATTTGGGACAAACCTTCCTGTAGTATGGCTAAGTCATCTGGGGATTCATTAATTGCTCCTAGTTTGCATTCATCTGCAAACTTACTTAGACTGAGCCCTTTGCTACTGGCATTTACTTTCTGTTTTTTGCAGATAGCCAGAGACAAGCCAGTTTCAGGTATTTCTTGAGGATCAGACAGAAGGGACAGAGGAGCAGTGGTGGCTGGTGACTTCAAATCAAAGGGGGGCTGCAGGAGACAGCTGAATGGGTGGGGTCAATTGGAAGGGGTGCGGCCAACTAGAAAGGGGGAGGAGCTATGCTCAAAACCACAAAAACTAACTAAATACACTGCCCTGGGTGCCAAACCGTCATTATGAGAGTCCAATCAAGACAAAATGAAGTGCAGAAGAATAAAAATATTTCAATGCATTGGCTGGATGACAGCTTACTTAATATCTAGATGGAAATAAAAAGGTTGTGAGGCATGAAAAAATAAATTACTTTTTAAATACATTAATGGAATGCCAGTCAAAATCAAGTATAAGAAAAACAAGCAGCACTCAACTCAAACCACTTCTTGCACTGCAGTTCTAATTATAATTTATATTCAGCTTTATTAAAGTACCAAGTAACATGCTGAAAGTAGAAATCTCTGATGCCCCCACTTGTAAAAGTGTTTCTTATCCAAAAAAAGACCTGCTGCCTGACAACTATCTACTTGTTTCATGGGGAAAACATGATGAAAGTAAAAAATGAAAAGCAAACAAGAAATAAGCTCAAGATACATTGCTTAAAAGGATTACTGTACAGGTTATGGACCACACGATTGGCATTCTGTTTAGTTTACGGGTAAAGCCTGCAGAGATGACTGGAAGTCTCCAAGTGTAATGAACTTCTTAAAATAATGTAATCCTGTCCTTTATTACAAATACTATCATATGCATTTCAATACTCGAGGCCTATACATTATCTAGTTAAGTATTCTCTACATGGCAACAACAGAAAGGCTTTCAATGTTGGCAATTCTTTAACAGTATGCTTATTAAAGCTTACTTGCATCTTACGATCTCAGCCAAGCTTACCTGATGATGGTCATTAAAGTATTGCTACTTAAACACAGAGCAACAGGCACTTTGAGTAATAAGCATAAATCAACAGTACAAAAAATATGACAGCAACCAGACCACTCTGCAAAAATCAAGGACAGATGAAAAGCCACTCTAGTACTTGTGTCTACCTTGGATGTGGGGGGGGGTACTCTGCACATTTACACTGCATAACTACTCCTTTCCTTGCTTTGACACATCCAGAGTCACTACATGGGGAAGTGGGGTAGAACAAGTATGTCACAATTTGAAATGTCTCTGGCTGACTGTGATGGCCCTGACACATTTGTCATAACTCTCAACCTCAGAGCAAGAAATCTGGACAAAGCTATACAAAGAAGTGAGACAAAGGCCCAAAAATAAGGACAATTTTTAAAAATATTGCTCTTATAAACTTAGAAAGATAATAGAATAGGTCTTGCATTAGTATGAATTTTCTGAATGGTATGAAATCTGAAACTCAAATGTCTGTCATTATTTTCTAACTTCAGTCTTTAATGATTTGTCACTAATTTGCCAAAAAAACACAATTTTATGAAAAATGAACCAAAAATGTGATATAAAAATATAAAATAGACACACAATACAGCTGGGAACCTTTCAAAGAAGGGACACTTTAATATTAGTACTGTTAACTTGAGTAGCTGACAAAATAAAAGAATCTACATGCATTTCTGAAATAAAAGTAATCTATAACTCTGATTATTACAGTTATTTCTTAATTGTAAACCCTCCATGTTTTCCTCCAAAATTGCTATTTTGCGGAGGGATTATTAGGGGAAGAGCAACATTTTGAGCCAAAATCAGGGACAGTTGAGAGGTTTGGCTATGCCTAATTCTATAAAGCAATTTATTTGCATGTACCTCTCAACCTGTTAATGCAATAAATCTGGACAAGGCCAAATATATTGGGGGAACATATAAACAGTACTAAATATATTGGGGGAATATATAAACAGTACTAAAAATTGCTCTTGTATAAACTGAGACAGTTGATAGAACAACAGGTCTTACTTTAGCATGCATTTTTCTGAAGGTTATGAAGTCTGAAACTCAGTGTGTCATTATTTAGTGACTTAATTCCTAAATGATTTTGCCAGAAAACCACAAATTTTATGAGGAACAAACCAAAAATAAGAAGCAAAAATCTATTCATTCTTTGAAAATCTGGACAGTTGGGAGGTATAGTTCAGCTGGGGCTGTCTTTAAGTTTGCCACCCTTCCCCCTCACAAAATCATGGTCGAATGGAGCCTCCCCCTGCAGCCATTCCAATGATCCATTACTTGGCTATTTCACTCCATTTACCATAAACACTAATGTGCATACTGATTTACTTCTATGATGATTTGGACTTCATTTGAAAGTTTTATTTTGCATTTTACAGCACAAACACTAAGACATCTGTTAAACAAACTTAGCATTAAAACTTCTCTGCCCTTGAAACTCACATTCATTGAAACAGCATTGAAACCCACATTCAAAGAAAATACATTTTACCAGTGGCAGATGAAGATTAATTCTGGGCTGTTTTCAAATCATAGGCCGCTTGCATATGAAACATACATGTGCTCTTTGATACACCTTCCTATTGTTTTGAACATTTTTCCAGTAAACAATGAAACAAAATGCATGCACCAATAATGACAAAACTGCCCAGTTCAGAACATTTCCATCATAAGTCTACTCAAACTTCTACAGTCCACCATTATCAGTAAATATGCACAATTCTACAGTCCACCATTATCAGTAAATATGCACAATTCTGCAGTCCACCATTATCAGTAAATATGCACAATCTCTGAAGTAAAAAAGCCATCTAAATAATTCCACATTAAATAAATCTGTAACTAATGAAGAGGTTGCTGCTAGCAAACACCTTTATATTTCATGGTTTCATCGAAAAATAAAGCGTCTGATGCCCCTGAGGAATAAATTGCCTATATTACATTAAAAATGATAAGCTAGTAATATTGCAATAGGAAATGGATGGCAAACTGATAACAGGCTCATAGTTAGTATCTTAACTTTTCCAGTACGGCAGCATTCACCCCTTGTGGGAGTAGAACCAACAACCTTTGTACTGCCACAGTACAAAGACAAAATGATCAGTTTTAACAATTGGCTTAATTACTGGTGTCATTCTAAGGGGATCCAATGTCTGTCTGCTTGGGATGACATGCTTGACAAGCCACACTGCTTCGCAAGGGATGGCTTGCACCTGTCACCCCTGGGCTTCCGGATATTGGCCAAGGCTCTTGTCACCCCCATAGTGCCTTTTTTAGGCAAGGCTCAAATGACAAACCTATCTCCCTAGAAAACACAAGTGGAAAAAAACTAAGGGTAATGCTGCTCAATGCCAGAAGTCTAAACCTCAAGATGCACGCCCTCAAAGCCCTCCTCAGTATGGAGAACATCAATGTCTGTGCAGTGACTGAAACCTGGTTCAAGGCTACTGAGAGCACCCCAGCACTATCAGGTTTTACCTCATATCATGCTTTCCGGCCCCAAAACTTGGACCGAACCACAAAAGGAGGGGGAGTATCCATTTTCATCAAAGATACCCACACCTCCAGGTTAGTGGCAACGCATGAAGCATCGGAGACTATCCAGGTGTAACTAACCATAGGCAAAACTGCCTTACAGTTTGTAGCATGCTACAGACCACCCTCTCAAACTCAGGAACCCCACACAGCCTTCTTGAAGACACTGGAGAGTATGAATGTCTCTCCAAATACCATCATTTTGGGAGACTTCAACTACCCAAACATAGACTGGGAACATTACTCAAGCCCCAACACCCTAGCCCAAAGGTTCCTAGAATTCATAAACTCAAATGCAATGGAACAACTAGTCACCATTCCCACAAGAGGAGACAATATACTAGACCTGATCATCACAAACATGGGGACAAAATGCTCCACACCAGAAGTATATCCCTCTTTGGTAAGATCAGACCATAAATTAATCTCACTGGAAATCCACATCCCGCCCCCACCCCCTGCACAAAAGACCACAGTGAAGAACTTCTCAAAAGCCAACTTCACACTTCTTAAGACTGAAGTGGTATCCTTCAAGGCCCCTGGGCCAGTGGAAACCACAACCCACACTGCTGAATCCTTTGCAAATGCCTTCTATGGGCACCTTCAAGAATGCGTGGATCATGCAATCCCAAATAAAACCAAGACCCATTCCCCCAAAGGCAGGCACCTGGTCTGGTGGACCCCAGCCATAAACAAACTTTACAACAGGAGGAGGAAGCTACTACATGACAGAGCAAAATCCCTAAAAGGGAAGGCATCTCTGATCAATACTAGCAAAAAACTACGATCACTCATAAAATCATCCAAGGCCAACTTTGAGAGAAAAATCGCAAAAGACACAAAAGACAATCACAAGGCCTTCTTTAGCTATGTTAGAAACCTGGGTGGAAACTCCCAGATATGCTCAGAGTTAGTCCAAAATGACACAAAATACACTGAACCCACTGACACTGCCAACATTCTGGCAGACAGGTTCAGTGCAAATTTCTCCCCCCCCCCCCAAAAAGGAGAAATAACTATCCCAGCAGAGTGTAGCCTCCCTAACATCTCAGATGCCCAGGTGAGAGCCACCCTCTCTAAAGCTAAAAACACAGCATCAATGGGACCGGATGGTGTCCCAGGCTGTGTGCTACATGAACTCCAAGAGGAACTAAACCCACACATAAGGCTGCTGTTTAATCTTAGCCTTACTACAGGATACGCACTCAAAGAGTGGCGACGGCAACAGTGGTCCCACTTCACAAAGGCGGTGCTTCTATGGACCCTGAAATTACCGCCCATAAGCTTGATGAGCCTGGTCTGCAAAGCTATGGAGAGGATCATTATGGAACTCATAAACAAAGACATTGGGGACCTACAGACATTGGATCCTACCCAATTTGGCTTTGTCAAGGGCAGATCCTGCCTTTTGAACTTGGTCGACTTTTTGAAACAGTCACTAAGGCCATTGATGAGGGTAAGGCAGTTCACACAGCCTACCTTGACCTTGCAAAAGCCTTTGACACAATACCCCACTCGGGCATCACAGACAAACTCACCAGCTTAAATGTAAACCCATATATCACAAGATGGGTTGCAAACTGGCTCAAGGACAGAACCCACAGGGTCAGAGTTGCTGGAGCTATGTCAGACTCTAAGCCAGTCACAAGCGGTGTCCCACAGGGCTCAGTCCTGGGACCCCTCTTGTTCTGCATTTATTTTTCCGAGGTACAGGCAAACATAGGAGGATTGTGGCTGACAAAGTTCGCAGATGACTGCAAACTGGGCGCCATAATTGATACTCCAGCGGACACAAACATCCTTCAGAGAGGCCTCATAGAAACGGATAATTGGTGCCAGAGCCATGGCCTTAAGCTGAACGCCAAAAAATGTATAGTCATACCCTTTGGGAAAAACAAGGTACCGACAAATTACCACATAGGTGGTAATCCATTAAGTACGGAAGAGGTAATCAGGGACCTAGGGACCCAGGTTGACAGTAACCTCTCATTTGACACTCACATTGCCAAAGTGGTTAGGAAGACCTTCTATATTGCCCATCTTATCATGAAGGGTTTCACATCTAGATCAAGAGAGGTCATTGTGCCCCTGTACTCTTCTCTTATCAGGCCAATGATTGAGTACAATGCCCCATTTGGGATGTATCTCATCCGACACCTGCAGCAGTTGGAAAGACCCCAAAAGTTCCTCACCAAGAGGATAAAGGGTCTTAAACATATGTCTTATGCTGCCCGACTGAAAAAACTCCAGCTCTATTCAGTCGCATACCGCCTACTCAGAGGTGATCTGTGCCTGAAGTACAAGGCCATGTCCAATCCGGAATTAATGGACATGCTCCACCTCAGAAAATCCAAATCCATCAGAGCCACGAGAACAAGAGACTTAAACCTCAACACAGAAATAAATAGGACGTGCTGGAGGGACAGATTCATAATCCAGAGGCTGCCTACACTCTGGAACAGAATCCAAGTCCATGTTATGCAGAGCCCCTCACTGACTCTATTCAAGAGAAATCTCGATGAGTGGATGGGAGATCGTAGGTTTACCCCGGGGGTCATCTCTGTGTCACTACTAGACAGAGGCACAGTACACTAAACCCTAAAAGGGTGTAGTATTCTCATCCTAAGGGGTGGTGAAAGCCACACACACTCTGGCTAGGCTTATAAATGCCCTAGGGCAGATAGCCTAGTACAAACCTATGAACCTATGAACCTTCTGCATCAAAAGCAAGTACACAACCTGTTGTGCTATTAACAATGCAAGCTGACTTAGCATAAGCAGCACTAAACTTCTCTTCCCCTGCAGCTCTCAGCTCCTTGTAAAATCTACTCAATACTCAACTGCATTTCAATTCGCAGCACAAGAAATTTGGAAAAAGCCAAATTTATTGGGGGGGGGGGGTCAAAAGGCCAAAAAACAGGGACACATTAAACATTGCTTGTATAATCTTGGAAAGTTGCTAGAATAAAATGCTGTGTTATCACCATACATTTTACTGCCAAGGACCCTGTGCAAAAGAGTCAGAACGACATACCACTATGCCAAATCAGCTGCTTTGTGAAAGAAAAATGCTGTGTTACTACCATACATTTTACTACCAATGTCCCTGTGCAAAACAGTCAGAGCAACATACCACTATGCTAAATCACCTGCTTTGTGAAAGAAAAATGCTGCGTTACCACCATACATTTTACTGCCAAGGTCCTTGTGCAAAACAGTCAGAGCAACATACCACTACGCCAAATCGGCTGCTTTGTGAAAGAGAGGAAGACTGAAACTTAAATGGCTATCATTTAATGAATTCAGTTCTCACCATAGCAGTCAACCTCTTAGCACAAAACACCTGGACAAACCCAGTAATGAGGGAATACAGCCCTCAAACATATTCAGTGAATTCAGTTCTTGCCATAGCTGTCAACCTTAGCACAAAAAAACTGGACAAAGCCAATAATGAGGTAATACAGTCCCAAAAATAAGGACAAATTTCAAATATTCATCTTAGAAAATTGCTAAAATAAAAGGTTGTGTAAAAAGTTGTGTTACTATGCATTTTCTGAAGAATATGAAGTCTGAAATTCAATGTCAATTTTACTTCTGACGGAACAAAAACAATTTTCAGCAGAGGCCCAGGGAGAAATACTGCAGACACGTCTTTGTAAAATGGCAGGACACCAGAGCAAATCCACACAAACACAGGGATGAGATGCAGACTCCACATAGAAGGAACCCCAGCCAAGAATCAAACCAGAAAACCTATAGCTGCAAGGCAACAATGCTACTACTGCACCATCAAATATGCAAGGAATTAAACATTCAGAAACCTGAAGTCTGAAATTCAAATGCCTGTCAATTTTATTTAACATTTGTTAATCAGGACAATCTGACTTGGAACAAAAAACAATCTTCAGCAGAGGCCCAGGAAGAAATAATGCAGGCATGTCTTTGTAACATGGGAGGACACAAAAGCAAACCCACACAAACACAGGGAGAAGATGCAGACCCCACACAGAAGGCACCCCAGCCAAGAATCAAACCTGAAAACCTGCAGCTGTGAGGCAACAATGCTACCACTGCACCATCAAATATCAAGCATTGCAGTATTTAGAATCCACAGATATTATGAGGAACAGATCAGATCACATATGAGGCAAAAATCTGCAATTTTTTTTTACAAATGGTGGTGTATAGGGAATTCAGGTCCTTAACACCTGCATGCAAGGTACAGGGTTCAAGCCTGAGTATCTCTACCCACCACCATTTGCTCTCTCTAGCCACCAGTATATAGTAACTGGGGCATGTCACACACACAGACACACACAGCCCTTCAACTACCTGATCAAACAGCAAGCCACAGACTGACTGATCCAAGTAAGCCGAGCGACCACCCGAACAGCAAGCAAGTCACAGACTGATCCAAGCGACCGAACAAACAGACCGATCCACGAAGACTTTGATCCAGTGACTGAACAGCAAGCAAGCCCACAATCCAAACACCTGCCCATGCACTGAAAGCGTCCCGTGAGAGCAGCTCAGTCCTCCTCATTGGCACAATCCAAACACCTACCCAAAGCCCGTGCACTGAAAACGTCCCGCAGACAATCCAAGCACCTACCCGAAGCCCGTGCACTGAAAACGTCCCGCGAGAGCAGCTCAGTCCTCCTCATTGGTCCTGACTGCGGCTGAAGCAGTCCGGCGCTCCTCTGTTCTGTGCGGTCATCACCGCACAGATTCCTGGTACCTCACAGCCATGATTGCTGGGTACCTTTGTTACCTCGGTGTCCATATCAGGACTGCTGGTAAAGGCAGTCTTTGTTTTTATGTTTTACAGATTTTTTTTTGTTATTTTCTAGGTGGGAGGGCTGCAGTCCGGCAGTCCGATAGGACGAGCCGCCCCTGCAGAGGAGTTAAGTTAGAGCTGAATTTATTGGCCAGTGGCTTTGCTATATCTTCAGCATCAGTGTAGGTACCATTGTTAACAAACAGCTCAGCGCATTGGCTTTTTAGGCCATGGACATAACTAAAAAAAGCCTTATGATTGACTTTAGCTTGGGTAACTATTTTAGCATCAAACATAGCTTTGGTGGATTTTATTAATTTCCGAAGTTGTTTGTTTATTTCACTGAGGAGGACTGTATCATTTTGGGAATTACTCATTTTTGCTTTGAGTCAAACTTCCCTTCCTTTTATTGTAAAGCTTGTTGATATTAATATTTCATTTTATGTAAGTTTACAGCTGCATCTATGCAGCTGTTTACATGCTGCTATAGTGTGGTGCTATGTTTTTGCATATTCAGTGGACTTAAGTGGGTTTAGTGGGGATTTGAGGTTTGCCAATGAATCACTTAGGAGTAGATAGTTTGTTGCAAAGAAATTTCTAAGGGTTCTTTGAGTGGAAAAAGATCTCTGGTTTCAGTTTTATTTTGAAGGAGATGTCTTTATGTTCAGACCTAATGAGTGACAAGGCTACAAAAGGAATAGTGCAAGATGCTCCCATATTGGTAAGGACAACATCCAAGATGTTGTTCCCCCTGTTTGATACTCTGACTAATTGTTCCAGGGTGTTTGTATTTTCAAAGTCCAAGAATCTCTGTGCTTATGCACTAGTGGTGGTATAGGTTTCCCAGTGTATAGTTTGATAGTGTAGATCTCTTAGGAAAATGGTATGGTTTAATACTCAGTGATTCAAGTTCCTGTGTAATTATAGTGCTATAGTACTCTCAGACTGCCATACCTTGGAGAAAAAGGAATATTCTGAAAAATGTCATCTCAGACTTGGCATATGTAAATCCAATCTTTGGGCCATTCACTTTCCATATTTTGGGACGTGCTCTAGCTGTTCCAGACATTTCAAATGATTACCCTAAAAATAATCATATTCCAGTAAGGGAATACATAGTCTGAAGATAAGCTTACACTGCTAGGAATAGCACACATTTGTCACATGCTGGAAATAAATGTATTTGTTCTTGGTTTTATATTACAAAAGTAAAGTAGCAGAAATTCTTGCATTAAGAGTTGAAGGGTGTAGAACTTCAACTATTATTGTGGGTTTTTATAGGAGTCCCTTAAAATTCAGGAATTAGAATTTTTTTAGAGACTTGAGTATAAGGGTAAAAACTGATGATGTAGAGCTGCAGAGATCTAAATACCCCTAGTATTTGTTGGAAAACTTATTCTGCAATGAGTAAACATAATAGTCAAATTATTGAACTTATTAACTTATTACACAGTTAGATTGTGATCAGCAAGTAGATTTTCCCACAAGACAGGGAAATATCCTGGATGATGTGTTCACAAACTCAGGTGTCAGTTTGTTGGATATGTCTGTTGTTCATCCCCTTAGTAAATGTGATCAAATTGGGGTTTATGAAAACTAGAACTTGGTGTTTTCTATGCCATCATTCTCATCTTCACTTTTGTGAAGCTATTTTTAAACACATTTTTTTCAATTGTCACTTGTGACATATGCAAACCTACATTTATACAAAAGCAATCAAACCATATTAAGAAGTTTACATTTACAAATGTTATACATTACATATATTGTTCCATATCGTATAATCAAAGCAACATTATACAATTTGTTCAATTTCTGTTTTCTCTTAAACTTCATTCTTCCTCCAAAACATTTTTCTGCATGTATTGTTCCCACAATTTCCACTTTTTAATGAAATTAACCCCTACCCTTTTCTAAAGTCTCATTACCTATTCTTTTTTTAAACAAGAAACGTCTTTATTAAACTGTCAATTATGACATAGGCAATCATACAGTTATATAAATGAAAACAAATCATATCAACATAATCCCAACTGCAAGCATTTTATATCACAAGCCATACTGACATAATCCTAGTTGCAAACACTATACATCGCTTATAATCTACCCAATCATTGTCAGTCAAACATTACACAGCTCATTCAAGTCCTGCCTTCTTTTAAACCACATTCCCCCTCTGTATGTATTGTTTTCACAATTCCCATTTTTTCTATGTAGTTTCCTGTTGTTTTATCTCTCTTGCTATATTCACTGCTTCTAGTACAGTTGGTATATAGACTTTGATTTCCATTTTCTAGTAATTGCTTTTTTGGCAGCCATCATAATTAGACTCAGCAAGGCCTTACTATGTCTAGGCAATTCCGATTCTGTATCATAGCTTAGAAAAATCATTTCCCTAGTTACACGAATTTGCTCACCCAGTATCTCCAACAGAGTAGTCTGCAGGGAACCTGTAAAGTCTGCCAACTCATTACAGTCCCAGAAAATATGTCCCCAATTACCTCTTGATCCTCCATCACACCTGTAACATTTGCTGTCCATCTTGAAGAAAAATTCTTTGGAGTCTACTTGGGGTATAAAAGTATCTATGTAAACATTTCCAAGCAAAAATCCTAAATCTTCTAGATTTTGTTGTGTATTTGGGAGACATACATATATAATCCCATTGTTTCTTTGTGAATTCCTTATTGAGTCTCTCTTCCCAATCCTTTCTAACCTCCTCTTATTGAGTCTTATACATATAATGCAATATTTTATAGGTTCTATTAGTTATTCCTTTTTTAACAGCAGTTGCTGTTCTAGATTCAACTAAAAAATTCTACCAGTGCTGGTGTTTCATTTAGGATCCCCATATTTCTTTTTCTTTGCCTATACTGTGATAACAATCTTTGACAGGGATGGCAATGTCTAACCTGTGATCCAAATATATTCGTGGTGTCTTCCCATTCTATTACCTTTCCTTCTCTAGTTATTTGCTCCCAATACCTTGGCTCCTTTGCCAGTTTTCTCCAATAAATTCCAGACCCCTCTTGCCTATTGTCTAAATCCCAAATTGTAGTCATCCATAATGGCAGAAACTTCTTTCTTCCATTTCCATGTTGGCTTACTTCTTAGAATACTTTCTGCTACTTTATGAATATAATATTCTTTATGATTATTTTTATTCTGCTTAAAGATCTGCATCTAAAATCCCAGTTTGTCCTTGTTTCTTGAGCTTCCTCCCTGTTTCATCATCATCCCTTTCCACTAGGTTTCTGCTTGTGCTGTGTATAGGAGCTTGAATTATAGTTTCTGCTTGTGCTGTGTATAGGAGCTTGAATTATAGGTTTCTACTTGTGCTGTGTATCGGAGCCTTAACTGTGTAGCTCTGAAATATCCCTTCAGATTGGATCATCACAATATGCCTTGTTCTATTGGAAGCATCGGCTTATCCCACTTGTTTCTTGCCTTCTTCCCCTCCCAGATAAAATCCTTCAGCTCATTATTAATTGCTATCCACATTATTAATTGCTGTCCACTGCTTCTCCTCTGGTTGATAAAAATATACCTGACCTATGTATAAGACTAAAGGGGCTAAAAAACATTTTAGCTGCTTGTATCTTACTATTCATATCCATATAACAGAGCTTCCAATTTCTCAGTTTTTGTATTATCTTTTCTTTTGTCTCTTCCCACATATCCTTAGCTGACATACCAAAATCATTTTTAATCCATACTCATCAGTACTTTATTTTATCATTTCCCCATAAATATAAATATTGCTGAACCAGTTCCTGTGTGGGCAGTTCATTTACCACTATTGTCTTTGTTTTAGGTTCATTAATTTTGTATCCCTAAACGATTTGAAACTGTATCAAAATGTTCCACAACACTGTAATATCCTTTTTTGGTTTTGTCAGGTATAAAATAATATCATCTGCAAACAGAACCAGCTTTTCTTGACTACCATACCAATTATATCCTTTTTTTTTAAAACACCTTTATTGAATTATCACTTGTAACATAGGCAATTTTACATCTATGCAAAAGTGATCAAACTGTATTAACAAATTAGCATTAACAAACATTATACTTCATATATATTGCTATATATCATATAAGCTAAGCAACATTATAAAACTTGTTCACTTCCTGCCCCCTTTTTTTAAATAAGAAACATCTTTATTAAACCATCATTTATGACGTAAGCAATCATACGTTTATATAAGTGAAAACAAGCCACAACGACACAATCCTAGTTGTAAGCATTTTACATCACAAACCACACTGACACATTCCCAGTTGCAGATATTATACATCATTTATAATCTACCCAATCATTTTCAATCAAACATTACATAGCTCATTTAAGTCCTGTCTTCTTTTACACCTCATTCTTCCCCTGTATGTATTGTTCCCACAAGTCCCATTTTTTCCTATGTACTTTGCTCCTACCCTTTTTTAACGATCTCATTTCCAGTTGTTTTATCTCTGTTATTATATTCAGTACTTCCAGTATAGTTAATTTCGATTTTGATTTCCATTTTCTAGTAATTGCTTTTTTGGCAGCCACCATAATTAGATACAGCAAGGCCTTACTATGTCTAGGCAATTCCGATTCTGTATCATAGCTCAGAAAAATCATCTCCCTCATCAAACCAATTTGCCCACACAGCATATCCAACAGTGCATGCCGCAGGGAATCCTTAAAGTCTGTCAACACACCACACTCCCAGAAAATATGTTCCCAAGTACCTCTTTCTTCTTCATCACACTTCCAACATTTGCGGTCTACCTGAGGAAAAATAATTTGGAGTCTATTTGGGGTATAAAAAATATCTTTGTAAACTTTTCCAAACAAAAATCTGAAATCTTCTAGATTTTTTTGCATATTTGGGAGACATACATATATCCTCCCATTGTTTCTTTGTGAACTGTTTATCCAATCTCTCTTCCCAATCCTTTCCAACCTCCTCTGATTGATTTTTGTAGTTATCATGCAATATTTTATATGCTCTACTAATTATTCCTTTTTTAATGGCAGCTTCTGTTCTAGATTCTACTAAAGACTCTACCAGTGCTGGTCTTTTGTTTAGGACCTCTCCATTTCTTTCTCTTTGCCTATACTCTGATATCAATCCTTGATAGGGAGGCACTCTCTAACCTGCAGTCCAAATAGATTCTTGGCCTCTTCCCATTTTATTATCTTTCCCTCTCTAGTTATTTGCTCCCAACACCTTGGTTATTTTGCCAGTTTTCTCCAACAAATTCCAGTCACTTCTCGGCTCTTGCCTATTGTAATAATTCTACCCCCTTCTTGATTATTGTCTACATCCCTAATTGCAGTCATCCCTATTGGTAGACTCTCCTTTCTCCATTCTTGTGTTGGCTTAGTTCTCAGAATACATTCTACTGCTTTATGGATATAGTATTCTGTATGATTATTGTTATTGTCCTTAAAGTCCTGCATCCAAAATACCAGTCTCTCATTGTTTCTTGAGCTTCCTCACTGTTTCAACATCATCCCTTTCTACTTTGAGCTACAGTTTTCTGCTTTTGCTATGTATAGGAGCCTTAACTGTGTAGCTCTAAAATACCCCTTCAAATTGGGTAATCCCAATCCACCCTGTTCTACTGGAAGAATTAGCTTAACCCACTTGACTCTTGCTGTCTTCCCCTCCCAGATAAAGTCCTTCAGCTCTTTATTAATTGCAATGTGCAACTTCTCCTCTGGTTGATAAAAATATACCTGACCTATGTATAAGACTAAAGGGACTAAAAATATTTTGATGGCTTGTATCTTGCCAACCCAACACTCTCATACTAGGTGACTTCAACTACCCCTCCATCAACTGGGAAAACTACTCATACACCAATACACTGGCCCAACGCTTCCTGGAATTCATCAGTTCCAGTGCCCTGGACCAGCTCATTCTTACCCCCACTACAGAAAGCAACATCCTTGACCTGGTTATTACTAACATGGGCAACCATTGCTCTACACCAATAGTCAATTCCTCCCTGGCTAGATCTGACCACAAACTAATCACCATGGAAATCCACATCTCACCCACACCCCTGCAAAGGTAACCACCATGAAAAACTTCTCCAAAGCTGACTTTGGGCTTCTAAAAACAGAGGTTGCTAACTTCATGGCACCTATGTCAATGGAAAATAGATGCATGGCTGCTGAATCGTACACCAATGCACTGTATGAACATGTACATAAATGCATGGAACTAGCCATACTCAACAGAACCAAGACACTCTCCTCCAAAAAAGAAAGCCAATCTGGTAGTACCCTGCCATTAATAAACTCTACAACAGAAGGAAGAAACTGTTGCAGAAAAAGGTGAAGACTGGAAAAACTCCCTTATTAGCCTCAACAAAAAGTTGAGATCTCTCATCAAAACCTCTAAAGCCAGCTATGAAGGCAGAATTGTGGCAGACACTAAAAACAACCACAAAGCCTTCTATAGTTATATCGAAAATCTCCATGGCAATACCCAGGTTTGCTCTGAGTTACTGCACAATGGTGTCTCCTATACTGAGCCAACAGATATTGCCAACATATCTGCCGACAGATTCAGTACCAACTTTACCCCTCTCTCCCCCCTAAAGGACCAATCACAATACCGGAGGAATGCCAGGCACCCAGCATTACTGCAGCACAGATTAAAGCTGCATTGTCCAAGGTCAAGAATACAGCTTCCATGGGACCTGACAGTATCCCTGGATGTGTTCTACAAGAAATACAAAGTGAACTGGCACCACATCTCTGTGCCTTGTTCAGTCACAGCCTCACCTCAGGCTTTTGTCCTTACCGAATGGCGCAGTGCTACAGTCATCCCTCTCCATAAAGGGGAAATGACTACAGACCCTGGGAATTATCGCCCCATTAGCCTGACAAGTCTGATATGTAAGGCTATGGAGCGCATCATCATGGACCTAATTAACAAGGATATAGGGAATCTCCAAACTCTAGATCCCACGCAATTTGGTTTTGTGAAAGGTAGATCATGCCTGCTCAACCTGGTTGACTTCTTTGAGTCAGTCACCAGAGCAGTGGATGAGGGGAAGGCAGTTCATACAGCCTGCCTCGGTCTGGCCAAGGCCTTTGATACCATTCCTCACTCAGGAATTATTGATAAACTCACCAAACTAGGCATCAACCCCTCTATCAATAGGTGGGTTACAAACTGGCTCACAGATAGAACCCACAGTGTGAAAGTAGCAGACTCCAAGTCAGACTGCCGACCAGTCACGAGTGGAGTCCCACAGGGACTGGTCCTGGGTCCTCTCCTGTTTGGCATCTACTTCTCAGAAGTCCAGGCCAACATGGAGGGACTCTGGCTGACCAAGTTCGCTGACCAAGTTCGCAGACAACTGCAAGCTGGGAGCCATTATTAACTCCCCAAATGATGTAGAAATCCTACAGAAAGGCCTCACTGAGATCAATGACTGGTGTTGAAACCATGGCCTTATGTTTAATGTCAGAAAATGCGTCATCATCCCCTTTGGGAAAATCTCAGTTCCCACTAATTACCACATTGGTGGGAGTCCACTGAACACTGAAGGTGTTATAAGAGATCTGGGGACACAGGTTGACAGCAACCTCTCCTTCAACCACCACATAGCCACTGTGGTCAGAAAGTCCTTCTATGTGGCACATTTCATTATCAAGGGTTTTTCATCCAGGAAGAAAGAAGTCATCATCTCTCTCTACTTTTCCCTCATTAGGCCAATGATTGAGTATAATGCCCCATTTGGCATGTACCTTACTAGACACATGCAACAGCTGGAAAGGCCACAAAAGTACCTCATGAAGACGATCCTAGGCCTTAAACATGTCATACACAGACAGACTCAAAAAACTCCAGCTATTCTCTGTCTCATATCGTCTGCTAAGAGGTGATCTCTGCTTGACTTACAAAGCCATGTTTGACCCAGCTTTGTTAGAAATGCTACATCTAAAGAAATCTCAATCCCTCCGCACCACATGCTGCAGAGACCTCAACCTCATTACTACAATTAACAGAACATGCTGGAGGGACAAGTTCATAACTCAGAGACTGCCCATGATCTGGAATAGACTTCTCATACATGTCAAGCAGAGCACCTCACTGGCCCTCTTCAAGAGAAATCTTGATGAGTGGATGGAAAATAGAAAGTTCACCCTGGGGATTACTCCAGTGGCTCTACTTGAGAGAGGCACTGGAAACTAATGTTGGGTGCCACGATGCCAGGGAACTTCTATGTTCTATGCTTGTAAAGGCTCCAGGACCCTTAGCCTAGTACACACCTATGAACTATCTATGTCTATATAACAAAGCTTCCATTTTCTCAGTTTTTGTATTATCTTTTGTTTCGTCTCTTCCCACATATCCTTAGCTGACACACCAGAACCAATTTTAATCCCTACTCCTAAATACTTAATTTTATCATGTCCCCATAACCACTTTATTTATTTATTTGTTTATTTATTTAACATTTGTTTACCAGGAAAGTCTGACTTAGAACAAAGCCAATTTTCAGCGGACGCCTGGAGAGAAATGCCCCAGATGCATGTCTTTCTAAAACCGGAGTACCCAGACAAACCCCACACAAATGCAGGGAGGAGATGCAGACTCCACACAGAAGACACTCCATCCAAGAATTGAACCCAGAGAACTTCTTGCTGTGAGGTGAAAATGCTACTGCTGCACCACTGTGCCATCCGATATATGGATATTGCTGAACCATTTCATATGTGGGTACATATTGCCCTTATTTTAGCTTCATTAATTTTGTACCCAGAAAAGATTTGAAACTGTCTCAGAATGTTCCACAACACTGTATTGTCTCTTTATGGTTTTGTCAGGTATAAAATAATATATTCTGCAAACAGAACCAGCTTTTATCAACTACCATGCCAATTATATCCTCAAATTTCTGAGTCCCTTATTTTCTTTGCTGCTAGTTCTAAATATAATGCAAATAAGAAAGGGGGAAAGAAGACATCCCTGCATGGTTCCTCTGCTCAATCCAAAAGTATCAGAGAGGACCACACCCACTTTAAGTTTTGCCTCCTATCCCTCTTATATTCTCCTAATCAACCTTGTAATTTTATCAGGGAATGCCAATGCTCCCATTGCCCTGCTCAGAAAGCCCCAGCTTACTCTGTCAAATGCTTTCTCTGCATCAAGACCCACCAACAGTGGTATTTTCTTGCATTTTGCTTCCCTCTGAATCATCAGTGTTCTGTTAATGTTGTCAAATATTTGCCTTCCCTCCACAGAATCACATTGATCCATATCTATGTATGTTGGCATCACTTTTGTCATTTATTTAGCCATTATAGAGATAAATACTTTATAATCATGGTTCAGTATTGAAATGGGCCTGTATGAAGCTGGATCTGATAGGTCTTTACCCTCTAAGTATTATAGCCACTACCACTTTCTTCCAGGATGTTGGTGCTTCTTCTCCTCTTAAAATACTGTTTAACAAAACCTTCCAGATCTTTATCATTTTTTCCCTCCTAGGTTGCAAATTTCCACAGGAATATCATCTCTTCTTGGAGACTTTCCTGTAGATTGGTTATACATCACCATTTTATATCATCTCCTCCTATCCTGTTAGTAATTGACGGTCATCTACCTCTGACCTTGGCATGTTTAATACTTCTGTAAACATTTTCATTTGTACCTTTCTTGATTTTTATATTTCTATGCTTCATAAAGACTTTCATAGAATTTCCGAAATATTTTAATACCTCTGCAGGATCTCTTGTTACCTTCCTTGCTATAGGTTCCCTAAGTTTGGCGACAGCCCTTTCTATTTTCTGTTACCTGAGTTGTTGAGTTATTGTGCTAAAAGTTTTTGTGCTCTGAAGTTATTATCAAAAAACAGTTGCTTAACAGCAATCTTTCTAAACTCATGCATATTATCCATGTAATCCTTTATTTTCTGTTTAGCATTCTGCAGTTCCTCCTCCTCCTCTTGTTCTGTGAGATTCCCCCTATTCTGCGATAATTTAAATTTTGTCAGTCCCTCTAAATAATTCTTGTTACTTCTTAAAATTGTTTCCATTGCTTTTATTTTCACCCTGTTTTTATATTCCACTTTAATTTTACCCCACTCCCTAGCTATATTTTCAGAAGAGATTTCTAGCTTCTGTAGTAGATCCTGAATAAGTTCCACTACCCATTCCTTAAATCCCTCGCTTTTCATCAGATAGGTGGGAAAGCACCAGTGTCTCATTTTTATTTCATTACCCTGTATTTTTATTTTAGTTATCACTGGCCCATGATCTGAACTAGTTATTGGCTGCATACATATGAAGACCTTCAATTAAATGCACACGTTCTGTGAAATGCAAATTCTGTCTACCCTAGCCTAGTTTTTGTATCTTGGGGAATAATATGTAAATTCACTCCAAACTCCTAGTAGTGAATTAACAACTTCCATACCAAATATTTCCATAAATTTCTTAAAAAATCTACCCTCCTTTGTTATACTTTCCCTTCTGGGCCCCCTCCCCAGACACATTTTCACTGCTGCAAATCAAATTCTGTTCCCCAACTGTAAGTAATATTCCTTCCTGAAAGCTGACTATTTCTCCCAGAAAGTTCTCAAGCTCCATTACAGCAGTTTTAGGTAGAAATTGAATACTTTTCAAAGTAATCCTCCTCCCTTGCCAGTAGCCCCTTAGTACTGCAAATCTACCATTATTATCTTTTTTATCCTCTTCTATGACTATTGAAGCTCCTCTTGGAATTAATATAAGTACTCCCCTTTTCCTTTGTCCCAGGTATTCTGCAGAATAACCATCCTGAAAACCTTTCTTTATCAAATTCACATGTTCATTTCTTTTCAAGTATGTCACTTGTTATGCAATTGTTTGCACTCTACATTTTTAATATAGTTCACTACTCTTTCTTTTTTGTATTTTCTGTGAGACCATTGACATTTAAAGACATTACAGAAAGCATCATGGTATCAAAAAGTTATTCCCACCTTTCATGTAGAACAGCTTTTTTTTGTTAAATGTCTATTTCTAGCATTTGCGTTACATGCATAAACTGTTTGGCAGGTTGAACGTTTATACAGTTATTTAATGTCATATCCATTTGAGCCTATGTCACATCTTACAAAATGCTGTTTTTATTGAAAGACTTCAAAAAAAAAAAAAAACAATAACCCCCCTAAAACCTATTAACTTAATATTAACACACAAAACTATGTACATCTTCAAATATTGATGTTTTGCCCTCCTAATAGGAACAAATGTTCCAAACTCACAGCCATGCTCACAGTTTTGAGTTAACTTAAAAGGAAGGTTACCCATGCTAAGACACATGGTGCAACCTGTGCTTCTACTAAGTGCTGTCTGGTTTTGTCTTATGTTTATACCTCTCCCAGCTAGGAAAACACCTGGATGCTTTCAGAGAACATTATCACCTAGCCAATCTCTTTATCAGATTGTCTCCATGGAGACATGAGGACCAGATACAGAATTGCTACTAAGCATACATTTGTCTCCTAGAAAAAAAAACTTATAATATTCAACATTCTTTTTCATTTAATTGTTTTCTCTTAAAACTTGATACTAGATCAAGCTAAGGGCCTTAATCCAGTTGTTCCCCATGCAAGAATGAGAAAAAGGACATTTATTTTTCTTTTGTCATGCTCTTTTAACCAGACTTTTTTATATTGCAATGCCTGCATGTCTTAAAACTGAACAAGGAGAAAGAAAGAAAGAAGGGAGAGAGAGAGAAAAAAAACAGTAGCAGATGTTTACAACTGTATCCCCATTACACTTAAACACAACTTTACTTTATGGCATGCAAAGAAAGTCATACCATATAATAATAGTACTATTAATTAAAAAATGCTCTACGTACATTTAACTGTCTCTCTCTCCTTTTTCCCTTCCTTAAGTATTTTTCTGAACATTAATGACAAAAAGTATGGCATATACTTTAAAGTCCCTAGAAGTCCAACAAAGTCCAAAAAAGTCCAATATTTCCAGACTTTCTTGCTCTGTTATATTTCACAAATATAATTACTGCTTTGTAATCCCACATTTGTCAGTTTCCAAGTTACTGATTTTATTCCTGTTCATCTCCAACTCCCAAATTCTGTCTCTGCTTCATTTCCAATGTACTTTACATTCTTCTAGTCAGATCTCCTGCTCCCTTCCTTCTCGCCAACATTTTCCATTGAAATGTTGAAAATTTCACTGGCACAGTCTTTCTGTGGTCTTTATTACCAGAAGAACAAGCAGCAGAATCTCCTTTTGTTTCACAGCTCACTTTTTGCTGGACAAACTTTAGTATTTCCTCCTTAGCACGTACTTCATCAAAAAATGATTTGGTCACCCCAGGAAAGAATATTTTGAAGATAGATATGTACAGCACTTTGAATCTTATGCCTGCTTCTCGACATTTCCTGAATAGTGGAATACATTGCTCCTTTTCTGCCTGGTGTGCAATGAGTAATCATTCTCCACAAACACTCTGTTGTCTCCCACTTTTAGTACTTTGTCCTTGTGCCATAGTTTTGTCAGAATCAACTCCTTCTGCTGGTAGGATTACATCTTTACTATTAAAGGTCGAGGTTGCTTTCTCATAGCCAGGTTTGGAGCATACACATGCTATGCCCTTTCAATTAACAACTCCTGTTGTGGAATTCCAGTTCAGTTGCTTATTTGTGCTTTCATAAAATTCATACAGTCTGCTCCGTCCAGCTTTTCTGGATTAACTGAAAATCTCAGGTTTTTCCTATGTGCTCTGTTCTCTAATTCGTTTATTTTTTGAAATATCTCTTCTTAAGCAATCTCATTTTCAGCCAGCCTTTTCTTCATTTTGACCTCTGATTTTTGCAGTTTTATCACCTCATCTGAACATCTGTTTCAAGCTTATTTCATTTTTTTCCAGCCATTTGTTATTTGAGTTGATTCTGGATACCAGGACAGAAGAAATACAGAGGACCTGAAGAAAAATAACCTAGAAAACGTATGGAAAATGCTGACTGGGAAAACTACTGCAGCTGTTCAGGAAAAGCAGTGCAAGCACCAGACATGACTTCCAGTAACCTAGAGGAAAGCATAAGACAACTGCACACAGACCTGGTTAAAATAAATGAAACACTGATGGAGTATATCAACTCAAATAACAAATGGCTGGAAAAAAAAACAGAAACAAAACTGTTTGAATCAAAATGGCTTACTTAAATAGATGGTTATATCACATGACCAACCAGATAAAAAAGTTTTAAAGGGCCCACTAGAAAAAGGCATACTTATGAACTAGGTGGAAAAACCAAAACAAAAACAGAACAATTTAAATAGATACATTAATAATTATATAATTAAAAAATGCATTGTTTATATATATATATATATATATATATATATATATATATATATATATATATATATATATATATATATGGTTCCCATTCAGAAGCCTGAAACATCATAAGCCTGAAAATCAAAATCCTGAAACCAAAAGCCTGAAAATTCAGAATCCTGAAAACTCAAAATCCTGAAAGCCCAAAATCCTGAAAGCCCAAAATCCTGAAACTCAAAATCCTGAAAACACAAATAATGCTAATATGTCACTATAAAGACACTAATATCTACCAACTGACCCTGACCCTAACCCTAACCCTAAGGTCCGTCACTATCGCACACTCACCTGACCCGCGCCCTAACCCTAACTCTCTTAAACCGCTCCTAACCCCAATATTTGTCACTATTGCATACATGCCTAACCTGCGCCCTAACCCTAACTCACTTAAACCGCCCCTAACCCTAACATAAAACCAACCGCACACTTACCTGACCCCAACGCATGACCTAACACTACAGGGCTAACAATAGCAAAGCCACAATGACATCAGTATGTCTATTTTGTGTTTTCAGGATTTTGAGTTTCAGGATTTTGGGCTTTCAGGATTTTGGGCTTTCAGGATTTTGAGTTTTCAGGATTCTGAATTTTCAGGCTTTTGGTTTCAGGATTTTGATTTTCAGGCTTATGATGTTTCAGGCTTCTGAATGGGAACCATATATATATATAACACACACACACACACACATATATATATATATATATATATATATATATATATATATATATATATAAAATGTTAAACAACCAAAAGCATGTACATTTTGTAATATAATACAAATAAAAAAATAAAATAAAAAAATACAAAAAATATAAAACAATGAAAAATACATATAATAACAAATAATAATAACATCATATGTGAATGAACTGTCCAAAGCCAGAGGCAAAACAATCACAAAATTTGTTAATAAAAATTACTCTGAGCTTTGCGCCTTTAACTTTAAAAGTGAGTTAATTGAGATGTGATTGTTTAAACCAAGAGGAGAAGAAGCATTTAGTTTTACCTACCCCATCAACTCTGTATATTCAGCCTGTGTCTTCCAGTGTTCCCGTCTTTCATTGGGTATCACTACTTCAACAGTACCGAAGTAACATTTTGAAAAATCAGTACAGACCAAAGAGTGTTTATATAGTGCATTACTGGTATTGTGTTTGAAAATATCATAACAGTGTTCATAGATTCATTTATGAAGAGGTCTTTCTGTTTTCTGTATAGAAAGCATTGCAACTGGACCAGCATGCCAGGTAAATCACATCAGTAGAAGAGCAACTATCGTTAATTAAATTCACTTGAACAAAAAAGTAGTTGTCAATATCTAAATATTCTTTCTCAAGAATGTAGCTACACTGGCAGCAAGTATCACATTTACAGGTCCCATTTGCCTCCTGTATATTAATAAGGGTATTGTGATTATGTTCGAAGACATCTTTCAAAATTTTACCTGTTTTATAAACAAAATTGGTTTCATCACCTAATATGTGGAAAATGTGTACATTACTTGTAAAATTATTCCAATTTCTTCTAATAACATATTTAATAAGATCTGAATCACTGTTATATTTTAACACCAGTGACTTAGTAAAATTCTTATTAGTTCCTTTATTTACAGGTGTTTGTCCCTGGTGAGACTGGTTAGAATAAAGCTGCATTTGAATACCTGTACCCAGAAAGGGGTTTTATATCTCTTTTCCCACTCCTCATTGACCTCAGAAGCAATTTTACTAACTACAGCATTAGGGTGTCCCCGTCCTGAAACATTTTGATTAATATGTCCATCTTCCTTGAGAATAACTTGTAGGTGGAACACATTCTCACTAACAAGTTGACTCTTGACTATATTCTTTTTCAAAATATAGGGGTGACCATTCTTAGCATGTAAATACATATTCGAGAATATAAGTTTCTAGTACATAGCAGAATCATAACAGCTGGTGTTCTTGAAAACAGTCACATCTTAATAGTTCACCCTGTCCTTGGTGTGTGTATGGGTAAGTTTAAGAAAAGTAGTGTTCTTCCTAATATAACTTATAAAAATTAGCTATTGAGGTTCTCGAATCAGACTATAGGATTAGAATGTCTTTTAGGTAAGTGAAATATAAGTTCCAGCAAGACTCATAAGAGTAACTAAAAATATACCTTTTCTCCCAGCGGAGCATAACAAGGTTAACATAAATTAGAGTGCAAGCTGTACTTATAGCCTCACCTCTTAATTGTCTGTAATAATCTCCCTAAAAAAAGATAGCTATGCAGTAAAGTAAAGTCCATCAATTCCATAATAAGTCTGTTTGTTTTACTATCTAAGTGCTCTATTTCATTTAAAGATAAATTAAAAAATTCTAGACTAGTTTAATGTGGAATGCTGATAAAAAGATCCTCTACACCAACTGTCAAAAAACTGTAGTTGTCACTGAAATCATTTTTAGGAAATTTACTTAATAAGTCCCATGCATCCTTGAGAATATGACTTTAACTGGATAGGATGCATTTTAATATTCTTTCAATAAAAGCAGAAAAAAAATTAGATTCCCTTGCTGCTACAATTAATCTGAATGGTGGTGCATTGATGTTTTTGTGGACTTTGGGAGTACCAAAAAGAGCTTGTTTAACAGGATTTTTGTTGGACAAAAATTATACCAATCAGTTGTAATAAATCCTTGGAAAGGGAATCTTCCAAAAAAGATCAAGTTTTATATGCTGTATTGATTTTGTTCCTGGACACACAAATATATATTTTTTTGTTTTCTGTAATAAATCTTTCCCACATAATCCGTTTTGTCAACTATCACCACTCCACCACCCTTATCTAGTTTCATTATCTTGATTGTGGGGTCACGTTGTAAAGATAACAATAACGAATGTTCCTGCGAAAAACACAGAAAGCCACGGAGTTACCAATAAGTGTCCAGTCACCTCTAGGATAATGTATACTACACAGCGATGAACAGCAACCAACTCCAAAAGTATTAACTGTTTATTGCACAACGAAAAAACAGCAAAACGCCATAAAATGTAAACGGTTAAGCGCTTTCACCCATATAAATGGGCTTCTTCAGAACACCATAATTTTTACAAAGACTCCTTATAATACAAATTTGGCGCCAAAACCAGCTTCATTTAACCATTTCCATTTCAAACTGTTAAAGCCATATCAACATATATAAAAAATGTTCTTACCAACTAAAACAAGCATTCACCTACATCTAGGTGATATGAAGATGTATAATAATGTTGTTAAAATATTTATAAAATCAACGTATCTGTAAAATAAATTAAAATACAATTAATACTTCCCTTAATATTGACAGAACCTGCATATTATTGCGTTTTAATCCAACATTACTACCTTAACCAAATAACAACCAACTGTTTATCATAAAGCTGTGATCAAAGATACTCACAAACATCATGATGACTTCATGATGCAAAAAAATTCAATATTGTTATGTTTAAGCATATGCATCACTCTTAATATATTCATTGTGGGTGTAGTTAGCGACATGTACAAAAACTTCCTTGTCTCGAATAGAATCACTCACAACCTATTCGTATGGTCCTATGTCTCTGCTCTGTATATATCATATTAGCACCTTATAGGTGTACTGTTTTGTGTATAAATATAAAAAAATTATAAAAAAGTGTTTATGCTTAGTGTACTAATACTTATTGCATAAGACTAACCAATTATTAGAAAATGTATATGATGAAACGATACTTATGGAAAGACTTTTTAAATAAACAATTTATACAGCACACTACTAAATCCAAGAAAACTCTAACCAAAATACTATATAAAAATATATAAATATTAATTACTAATATTTCCTCCTTGTGTGATTTTTAAAAATACTATTATATGTGAACTTATATGCATTCCCATTACAGGATATGTAAGACATAGAGATGTGGTACTAATTCATTTCTAATATAGGCTTACAGGAAATAAAATCATTCAGCCCAGGTAGTGACAATGCATCTAAATATAACTGCCACCAAGTTTCCCTGTAGCTCAATAAGGTCTTGTAATCTCCTCCCCAGGGGTCATTATTTATAGTGTCTATAATAGCAAACTTAAATACGTGTGAATAGCCTTTCATTTCTATATGCCTGTATAAGGCATTTGTGGGGTCCTTCCTCCTAATATTATACATGTGTTCATATATACGTTTTTTAGGACATCTCTCTGTCTTCCCCACATAATAACATGCACATTCATTACATAAAGCTATATAGACCACCATTTTTGTGTTACAAGTCCCTTTAACAAATTTAACAGTGGGCTTAAATAAATTTTGAATCACCACTTCTTTTTTGTCTATTATGTATTTAATTGATTGCATGGTCCACATTTTGTAGTACAATAAATAAGCCTTTCCATTATTTCTATCCCTATTACCCAGTTTTTGTTATTCTAAATAACCTTTAATATTTTTCCCCATCTTGTACACCATTCCTGGTTTAGAACCCATAATTTCAGAAAGACAAGAATCCCCTGTAATCAAATACCAATAATTGTGTATAATTTTAGTCAATTCATTAGCAATTGGACTGTGTAACATAATACAAGATCTCTGGTGAAGGTCTGTCCCATTTAAGTCCCTGTTGGTATTACTAATGGACTTTGGTCCCTGACTGATGTCTGTATCAGATCCCAATAAGGGTTTATATTTTTTACCCCATTCTTGTAAAACATATTGCCCCACATCATACATCATTTCTAAAGGATAACCCCTTTCCTGAAACATATTAGTTATAAATTGAATTTCATCTACTAGTGTGTTAAAATCTGACGTCATACATAGGGCTCTTATACATTGCCCTTTGTAAATATTGTATTTCAACTTTGTTGGATGAAAACTACCATATTCAAGATAGTCATTGGAAAATGTACTTTTCCTATGTAATTTGGAATGAAGGCCACCTTCATGTTCATATATGAATGTATCCAAATAGACAATTCCTTCATAATTATAAGAGTATGTGAATTTGAGAAATTCACTACTGTTCAAAAACTGAATAAATTCGTCTAGCTTTTCCATACTTGAATTCCACAGAATGTATATGTCATCCAGAAATCTGGAGTAGTGCATAATACTGGAGAAGTGTGTACTAGGGAACAAGGTGTTATCTTCCCAATCAAGCATAACCAGGTTGGCAAATATGGGAGCACAAGCTGCTCCCATAGCTACCCCCCTGGTCTGCCTGAAGTGCTCACCCTCAAAGTATATAAAGTTGTTATCTAACACTATATTCATATATTCCATTATTAAATGGACTTCATCCCATTTGATATCTGAATGTTTAATCATACTATTACAAAAGGCATCGAGTCCTGCGTGTTTGTGGATACAAGAAAAAAGATCGATGACATCAATGGTTACAAATGTCCAACCTTTCTTCCACGATTGAGTGGGAAACTTGCTTAAAAATTCCCACGAATCTTTAACCATATGTGGTATTTTATTGTATATGTGTTTTAATCTAACATCAATACATCAATAAATTTGCCAGTAGGAAATGTTTTTGACTTGCTACCTGATATTATGGGTCGAAAAGGCGGATCAGTGATGTTCTTCTGAATCTTTGGTATACCCACTAAGGTAGCAAGCCTAGGGTACTTGACTGTCAGAAACTTATATATATCTTTAGTTATTCTACCATCAATATAAAATTCTTCCAAATAAGAATCTATTCTTTGATATGCAACGTTGATCTCATTGGTAGAAATAGATTCATAATTACCTGAACCGTGTAAAATATCATACATTGTTTTAGTGTATTCAATACTATCATATATAACATCCCCACCACCTTTGTCGAGTTTCATTACCCTGATACTAGTGTCCAATTGAAGTTCATTTAATGTTTCCCTTTCTTTTGTAGTTAAATTACTAATGAATTTCTTTTTCTTGTATTCACTATACAGATTGTAAGTCTCCCTAGTCACTATTTTCTCGTAAGTATCAACAAAAGGGTGACTAGGAGGAACATACGTACTCTTTTGACTAAGCCCTATGTCCATAATAGTCGGTTCTTTTTCTCTTTGAGTATTTGGCTTGTCATTGTACATTATAGCTAAATTCATTTTCCTAGTGAATGTCTTTATTTCACATAAACAGTCAACTAGATCAAAGTGGGGGGGTGGGTATATATTTCATCCCCTTTGCCAATAAATTGAAATGTGTATTATGTATGTTTACATTAGAAAAACTGTAAATATTAAAGCCATTTAAAGTATATGTTCTATCCTTCACTTTAATTTTATTATCAACATTGAAATTACAAAGACTACTATTTTCTACCACCTCCTGTTGTTGCCACATTACTTCTGTTTGTCCTTCACCCTTGTGTAATATTGTTAGTGAAAATTATTTCTGTGTTGTTGTCCTTGTTGTACTTGGTCCCTCCAAAAATGTGGTTCATTGTAATACTATTTCCTATCTTTGGTTTTACCTGCATTTTGTTCATCATAATATGTCATATTTGTAGCTCTCCACTTCCCTTTATCATTATACCAATTGTATGCCACACCTTTCCTATATTGTTCCACATCTCTATCAATCTTTTTCTGTTTAATTTCACAAATATTATGTATCCATCTTTCCGCTATATTAAATTGTTTACAATATAATCTTTCCCATTCCGAGAATAATAGATCATTAGTAATTTACATATTTAAATTCTCCGTTTCTTGGACTAATTTACATAACCTTTCATCATTGTATTTCATAACCATTTTCATAAAGTTAATACCACAGTCATCAAAAAATTGGTTGAATTCACATATTGCATTGTCTGTCAACACTATTCCCATCTAGGTGATATGAAGATGTATAATAATGTTAAAATATTTATAAAATCAACGTATCTGTAATAGGTGAATGCTTTTTTTAGTTGGTAAGAACATTTTTTTTATATATGTTGATATGGCTTTAACAGTTTGAAATGGAAATGGTTAAATGAAGCTGGTTTTGGTGCCAAATTTGTATTATAAAGCATCTTTGTAACAATTATGGTGTTCTGAAGAAGCCCATTTATATGGTTGAAAGCGCTTAACTGTTTACATTTTATGGCGTTTTGCTGTTTTTGCCTTGTGCAATAAACAGTTTATACTTTTGGAGTTGGTTGCTGTTCATTGCTGTGTAGTATACATTATCCTAGAGGTGACTGGACACTTATTGGTGACTCCGTGGCTTTCTGTGTTTTTCGCAGTTGCATTTTTGTGCACATTCAGTTGTTGGTGTTGAGCTATGGATGGCACCGGTGGCAATTCACCCGAATGGAAAGTGGAGGATAAAGATGAGTTACAGTAGCTCCGTGATGATTTGGTTGTGCTCAAAGGTGAAGTTAGCAAATTGTTTGTACTTTTCAAACATGTTTCCTCTGATTTTGTATGTACACCTAAGGAGAGCAAAACAAACGAAGTGGCTAATACAGATAGCCACATGTTATGGACAAGCAGTGGGAAATCTAGTGGAGATTCACCTAATGTGGAGCAGAACAAATCCACATTTAGCATAGCATGCTTGGGCAGAAGGGATGATATTGGTCAGTTAAGGACAACTGGTCAGATTGAGGACAGCTGTCCTATCCCCAATGGACAGGGTACAGTGGCTAGTAGTTGTCCTATAGACATTGAGCAGGCTCTCAACATCATAGAGCCACTGAACAGCAGCAGCAAAATTAATATTTCAGACTTTACATTCGATTTCTCTATTTATGATATTGATGAGGAAGCTAAATGTGTTGGCGCCAAGCCCAAGAGAGTGTTTCCCACAAAGACATATTCCAATGTTGTTGGCAGGGATGAACAACATTCTAAAGGTACTGTTTCTTCTCTAACTAATCCTGTAATGACATCAGGAAGAGTCGGTAGTAACAAAGAGATACAATTAAATACAATTTTGAATACTGAAAGTATCTCAGGTTATTGATAGGAATAATACCGACTCGGAACTGGTGGGAACTTTGAAGGACATGATATATTCAATGGGACAAAAGCTAAAGAACATTAATGGCCTTAAGGCCGATAATGCCTATTTACAGAAATGTATTAACATGAAAATTGTACCCAAAGGTTTGAGATTTTTTAAAGCACCTATGGGAATAGTGTTGACAGACAATGCAATATGTGAATTCAACCAATTTTTTGATGACTGTGGTATTAACTTTATGAAAATGATTATTAAATACAATGATGAAAGGTTATGTAAATTAGTCCAAGAAACGGAGAATTTAAATATGAAAATTACTAATTATCTATTATTCTCGGAATGGGAAAGATTATATTGTAAACAATTTAATATAGCGGAAAGATGGATACATAATATTTGTGAAATTAAACAGAAAAAGATTCATAGAGATGTGGAACAATATAGGAAAGGGGTGGCATACAATTGGCATAATGATAAAGGGAAATGGAGAGCTACAAATATGACATATTATGATGAACAAAATGCAGGTAAAACCAAAGATAGGGAACAGTATTACAACGAACCACATTTTTGGAGGGACCAAGTACAACCACACGGAAACAATTTTCTCCAACAATATTACACAAGGGTGAAGGACAAACAGAAGGAATGGGGCAACAACAGGAGGTGGTAGAAAATAGTATTCTTTGTAATTTCAATGTTGATAATAAAATTAAAGTGAAGGATAGAACATATACTTTAAATGGCTTTAATATTTACAATTTTTCTAATATAAACATACATAATACACATTTCAATTTATTGGCAAAGGGGATGAAATATATACCCACCCCCACTTTGATCTAGTTGACTGTTTATGTGAAATAAAGAAATTCACTAGGAAAATGAATTTAGCTATAATGTACAATGACAAGCCAAATACTCAAAGAAAAAAAGAACCGACTATTATGGACATAGGGCTTAGTCAAAAGAGTATGTATATTCCTCCTAGTCACCCTATTGTTGATATTTACGAGAAAATAGTGACTAGGGAGACTTACAATTTGTATAGTGAATACAAGAAAAAGAAATCCATTAGTAAGTACACTAAAAAAGAAAGGGAAACATTAAATGAACTTCAATTGGACACTTGTATCAGGGTAATGAAACCCGACAAAGGTGGTGGGGTTGTTATATATGATAGTATTGAATACACTAAAAGAATGTATGATATTTTACACGGTTCAGGTAATTATGAATCTATTTCTACCAATGAGATCAATGTTGCATATCAAAGAATAGATTCTTATTTGGAAGAATTTTATATTGATGGTAGAATAACTAAAGATATATATAAGTTTTTGACGGTCAAGTACCCTAGGCTTGCTACCTTAGTGGGTATACCAAAGATTCATAAGAATATCACTGATCCACCTTTTCGACCCATAATATCGGGTAGCAAGTCAAAAACATTTCCTATTGGCAAATTTATTGATGTTAGATTAAAACACATATACAATAAAATACCACACATGGTTAAAAATTCTTGGGAATTTTTAAGCAAGTTTCCCACTCAATCTTGGAAGAAAGGTTGGACATTTGTAACCATTGATGTCATCGATCTTTTTTCTTGTATCCCCAAACACGCAGGACTCAATGCCTTTTGTAATAGTATTATTAAACATTCAGATATCAAATGGGATGAAGTCAGTTTAATAATGGAATGTATGAATATAGTGTTAGATAACAACTTCATATACTTTGAGGGTGAGCACTTCAAGCAGACCAGGGGGGTAGCTATGGGAGCAGCTTGTGCTCCCATATTTGCCAACCTGGTTATGCTTGATTGGGAAGATAACACCTTGTTCCCTAGTACACACTTCTCCAGTATTATGCACTACTCCAGATTTCTGGATGAATTATACATTCTGTGGAATTCAAGTATGGAAAAGCTAGACGAATTTATTCAGTTTTTGAACAACAGTAGTGAATTTCTCAAATTCACATACTTTTATAGTTATGAAGGAATTGCCTATTTGGATACATTAATATATGAACATGAAGGTGGTCTTCATTCCAAAATACATAGGAAAAGTACATTTTCTAATGACTATCTTGAATATGGTAGTTTTCATCCAACAAAGTTGAAATACAATATTTACAAAGGGCAATGTATAAGAGCCCTACGTATGATGTCAGATTTTAACACACTAGTAGATGAAATTCAATTGATAACTAATATGTTTCAGGAAAGGGGTTATCCTTCAGAAATGATGTATGATGTGGGACAATATGATTTACAAGAATGGGGTAAAAATATAAACCCGTATTGGGATCTGATACAAACATCAGTCAGGGACCAAAGTCCATTAGTAATACCAACAGGGACTTAAATGGGACAGACCTTCACCAGAGATCTTTTATTATGTTATACAGTTTAATTGCTAATGAATTGACTATAAAATTATACACAGTTATTGGTATTTGATTACAGGGGATTCTTGTCTTTCTGAAATTATGGGTTCTAAACCAGGAATGGTGTACAAGAATGGGAAAAATATTAAAGGTTATTTAGAACAACAAAAACTGGGTAATAGGGATAGAAATAATGGAAAGGCTTATTTATTGTACTACAAAATGTGGACCATGCAATCAATTAAATACATAATAGACAAAAAAGAAGTGGTGATTCAAAATTTATTTAAGCCCACTGTTAAATTTGTTAAAGGGACTTGTAACACAAAAATGGTGGTCTATATAGCTTTATGTAATGAATGTGCATGTTATTATGTGGGGAAGACAGAGAGATGCATTAAAAAATGTATATATGAACACATAGGTTCATAGGTTCATACTAGGCTATCTGCTCTAGGGCATTTATAAGCCTAGCCAGAGTGTGTTTGGCTTTCGCCACCCATTTTAAATTAATTTTGCTATGCCCTTTTTCGAGGTTAGTATACTGTGCCTCTGTCTAACAGTGACACAGAAGTGATACCAGGGGTAAACCTATGATCTCCCATCCACTCATCAAGATTCCTCTTGAAGAGAGTCAATGAGGGACTCTGCCTAACCTGGACTGGGATTTTATTCCAGAGTGAAGGGAGCCTCTGGGTTATGAATCTGTCCCTCCAGCATGTCCTATTTATTTCACTGCTGAGGTTTAAGTCTCTCGAGCGTGTAGCTCAATGGGATTTGGATTTTCTGAGGTGCAGCATGTCCATTAATTCCGGGTTGGACATGGCTTTATACATCAGGCACAGATCGCCTCTGAGCAGGCGGTATGCCACTGAGTAGAGCTGGAGTTTCTTTAACCGGGCAGCATATGGCATCTGTTTGAGCCCTATGATCCTCTTGGTGAGGTACTTTTGGGGTCTTTCCAGTTGCTGCAGGTGTCTGGTAAGGTACATCCCAAAAGGGGCATTGTACTCAATTATGGGCCTGATGAGGGATGAGTAAAGAGGCACGATGACCTCCCCTGATCTAGATGTGAATCCCTTCATGATTAGGTGGGCTATATAAAATGTTTTTCTAACCACTTTGGCCACGTGGTTGTCAAATGAGAGATTGCTATCAACTTGGGTCCCCAGGTCCCTAATTACTTCTTCTGTACTTAATGGATTACCACCTATGTTGTAATATGTGGGCACTTTGTTTTTGCCAAAGGGGATGACTATACACTTTTTGGCGTTTAGCTTGAGGCCATGGCTCTGGCACCAGTTGTCTGTTTCTATGAGGCCCTTTTGGAGGATGCTTGTGTCGGCTGGAGAGTCGATTATGGCACCCAGTTTGCAGTCATCTGAAAACTTAGTCAGCCACAGTCCTTCCGTGTTGGCCTGTACCTCCGAGAAATATATACCGAACAAGAGAGGTCCCAGGACTGAGCCTTGTGGGACGCCACTTGTAACTGGTTTGGAGTCTGACATGGCTCCAGCAATTCTAACCATGTGGGTTCTGTCCTTGAGCCAGTTTGCAACCCATCTAGTGACATAGGGGTTTATATTTAAGCTGGTGAGCTTATCTATAATGCCCAAGTGGGGTATTGTATAGAAGGCTTTTGCGAGGTCCAGGTAGGCTGTGTGGACCACCTTCCTCTTGTCAATGGCCTTGGTGACTGTTTCAAAGAAATCAACCAGGTTTAAGAGGCAGGATCTGCCCTTAACAAAGCCGAACTGGGTAGGATCCAGTGTCTGTAGGTCCCCAATATCTTTATTTATGAGGTCCATGATGATCCTTTCCATAGCTTTGCAGACCAAGCTAGTCAGGCTTATGGGGCGATAGTTTCCAGGATCTGTTGAGGCACCACCTTTGTGGAGAGGGACCACTGTTGCTGTACGCCACTCTTTGGGTACATATCCTGTAGTAAGGCTGAGATTGAACAGTAGTTTTATGTTTGGTTTAGCTCTTCTTGGAGTTCATGTAGGACGCAGCCCGGGACACCGTCTGGTCCCATTGATGCTGTGTTTTTTGCTTTGGAGAGGGCAGCTCTTACCTGAGCATCTGAGATGTTAGGGGGCAGCACTCTGCTGGGATAAATATTTGCCCTTTTGGTGGGGGGGGGGAGAATTTGCACTGAACCTGTCAGCTAGGATGTTAGCAATGTCTGTGGGTTTGGTCTATTTTTTGTCATTTTGGACTAATTCTGAGCATATCTGGGAATTCCCACCCAGGTTCCTAACATAACTAAAGAAAGCCTTGTGATTATCGTTAGTGTCCTGTGCAATTTTTCTCTTGAAGCTGGCCTTAGACGATTTTATGAGTGCCCGTAGTTTTTTGCTAATACTGATCAGCGATGCCTTCCCTTTTTGGGATTTTGCTCTATCATGTAGTAGCTTCCTCCTTCTATTGTATGTATAATATTAGGAGGAAGGACCCCACAAATGCCTTATACAGGCATATAGAAATGAAAGGCTATTCACACGGATTTAAGTTTGCTATTATAGACACTATAAAGAATGACCCCTGGGGAGGAGATTACAAGACCTTATTGAGCTACAGGGAAACTTGGTGGCAGTTATATTTAGATGCATTGTCACTAACTGGGCTAAATGATTTTATTTCCTGTAAGCCTATATTAGAAATGAATTAGTACCACATCTCTGTCTTACATATCCTGTAATGGGAATGCATATAAGTTCACATATAATAGTTAGTATTTTTAAAAATCACACAAGGAGGAAATATTAGTAATTAATATTTATCTATTTTTTATATAGTATTTTGGTTAGAATTTCCTTGGATTTAGTAGTGTGCTGTATAAATTGTTTATTTAAAAAGTCTTTCCATAAGTATCGTTTCATCAGATACATTTTCTAGTAATTAGTTAGTCTTATGCAATAAGTATTAGTACACTAAGCATAAACACTTTTTTATAATTTTTTTATATTTATACACAAAACAGTACACCTATAAGGTGCTAATATGATATATACAGAGCAGCGACATAGGACCATACGAACAGGTTGTGGGTGATTCTATTCGAGACAAGGAAGTTTTTGTACATGTCACTAACTACACCCACAATGAATATATTAAGAGTGATGCATATGCTTAAACATAACAATATTGAATTTTTTTGCATCATGAAGTCATCATGATGTTTGTGAGTATCTTTGATCACAGCTTTATGATAAACAGTCGGTTGTTATTTGGTTAAGGTAGTAACGTTGGATTAAAACGCAATAATATGCAGGTACTGTCAATATTAAGGGTAGGATTAATTGTATTTTAATTTATTTTACAGATACGTTGATTTTATAAATATTTTAACAACATTATTATACATCTTCATATCACCTAGATGTAGGTGAATGCTTTTTTTAGTTGGTAAGAACATTTTTTTATATATGTTGATATGGCTTTAACAGTTTGAAATGGAAATGGTTAAATGAAGCTGGTTTTGGTGCCAAATTTGTATTATAAGGCGTCTTTGTAACAATTATGGTGTTCTGAAGAAGCCCATTTATATGGGTGAAAGCGCTTAACCATTTACATTTTACATTTTATGGCGTTTTGCTGTGTTTTCATTGTGCAATAAACAGTTTATACTTTTGGAGTTGGTTACTGTTCATCGCTGTGTAGTATACATTATCCTAGAGGTGACTGGACACTTATTGGTGACTCCATGGCTTTCTGTGTTTTTCGCAGTTGCATTTTTGTGCACATTCAGTTGTTGGTGTTGAGCTATGAATAACGAATGTTCATTGGAGGATAGTTGCGAGTGTTTGGGGTGGTTAAACTTCTCGTAATTATATAACTCCCTCTCACAGGTCTTTTCAAAAATACCAACTATATTTTGCATGTTGGGGTAAAAATACTTTTTGTTTCTGTATAGAATATGCTTGTTTTGTAAAACCATCATCACTGTCCTTAAATTAAATAGCAAGATTCAATTTTCTAGTGAAAAGTCTGAGCTGTAATACTAAATCAAGTATATCTGTCTTAGTCTGTGGAATAAAAGTGAAACATTTCTCAAATAAAGAAAAATAGTAAACAGTGATGTTGATATAACTATAATTAAAAATATTGAACCTGTTGTAACTAAGAAGCTTATCATCATATGTTGAAGAAATTAAGGTTGGGTTCTCTAGTAGGTGTTCCTGTTGTCTGTGGTGCCTTTTCCCCTTTTGTTCATTCCTCATCTAGCCAGTCTCCTTCTTCCCTCAACTGGCTGTAGAGGCATTTCTTGCCATGTTCTGCCACATGTTGTCCACAGGTGTGACTTTTGCTACAGTAAGGACATCATCAGTAATGATATTCACCCTGATCATTAAGACAGTATCACCATGTGTTCTGGTGTTCTATATGTCACGTATCAAACACTAGTAGCATTTAAGTGATCATTTCCATTGCTACTCTGTGTGCAAAAATCTTGTGCAGGACCGGCCTTTGGTCAACTGGTGCCCTATGCAAAAGGTCTACACAGCCCCTCCCCCCCAACACTATCCTGTGCCCCAATTCTGGTCTACCTACACCATCACGATTACTGGAAAAGTGCCCCTGCTAGAGCGGCGCCCTAGGAGGCAGCCTAGTTGGCCTATGCGTAAGGCTGGCTATGATCTCCTGTAGTACTCATCAAGGGGAATTTTTACGCTAACTTTCCTAAGTAGTTGGATGCCAACATTGAACCCAAGCAGTACCTTTGCACAGTGCACTCCATGCCTCTGAATCCCAATGGCTGAATCCTGCCAAAGGACAGAAATAACCTCATTGAAGTACATTTTCTCTGTGAAGCTCAGGCCTGAACCATTCCCAGATTACTTCATTTTAAGTAAATCTTTGAAGAATTTACAAAGTCTGCATTCAAACTAATTTCAGCAATAGGAGACTAATTGTTTTCTGGCTACAAAATGGAATGGATATCAGCATGTGAGGATAATTGAGCAACTTACAAAGGTAATGGGATGACTGCAGAGGTCCTTCAAGTCTGAGGCCACTCACCACAGTGTTTTATGGCTTAAAATACACCCAATCAAATGAAATGTATTGTATGTGTGCTACATGAGAGCAACAGAATCACATTCTCTTTAAATATTTCTACTCTAACAGTGACATCTCATAAACACTGCTTAACACATTGTGCTTATGTTATACAGCTTGCATAACAAACAGATTTGTGATAAGGCTAAATGCTGGAATCATCCTAAATGTTCTGTCTTTACCATAGGATAGTATTTTCCTTTAATGTTTATTATCCTTTTCTTGCCTTTTTTATAGTGTATTTCATTTAGATACTGTTTCTTTTTATGATATGTTTTATCTGTATTTTTCATGCTCATAGAAAGAAAGGTATCATTTTATTACATTTACTAGGTTAGAAATAGAAATAAAACAAACATGTTTTTGTTCTCAGTGTACTGCCTCATTACATCTGCCATGATCTGCTTTATATGTATTTACTTTCTGTCTGACTTCTGCAACCATTCTTTCTCCTGGGTTTCTTTGATATACATCCTGTGGTCCACCATCATTAAAACAAAGCCTCCCTCTTTATTTCTACTTCTTTTTTATTTCTTGTGCTATTTGAACATTATACTTTTCTATGGTTAGTAGAACCTAGTAGTGCATTATATATACATCTGTGACATTTTCTTTTAAATATACATGGTTCGGTACTAACAGGATTGTTCACTAACCCTAGAATAGGAGCTGGAAGTTTAACCCTGACAGTGAATCAAGTATCTGACCTGCTTCTTTCTGACTCTACTGCTTGAATGGTACAATTTGAGACTGAGAGACATGTCAAAAGTCAAGAGTTAGCAGAACTTCCCATAAATTCTATTTTCCATTGTACTTTGTTAATAATGAATTTATCGCCTCTCACTAAATGATAAGTGTGCAGGTGTTCCTAGACTAAAGTACAGAATCATTGCCTGGGTTGTATGTTATCCGCAGTATTTCATTCTCTTCCTTTTTTACTTGGCTAACTAGTACTGTAATTAATTCCTTACTTAACAGAGCACTTCATTTGTCTTCCAACTTTCTCACCCAACTTGAACAGAATAACACTTGTGTATCTGTCTTCCAGTTGTGAATGGAATTGTAGAATACTTTATTCATTGTCATACATCAAGATCAGTTTCCATAACTGTTCCTATGTGTAGTGGCTGGGGACTGAGTTTGGTTTAATGTCTTTTATGTTAGATGGATGACTGGATGGAACCTGAATGGCTGATAGCCAGTTCTCCTGTTTTGTGGGAAGGTTTTGCTTTTTACAGTAACTGGCAATCCACTCTAGTGCCCAGGAGCCAATGGTTGGGAGGGTGGCCTAATGGTTAAGGTGTTTGCCTTACAAACACAAGGTGCAGGGTTTGAGTCTCACAAGGGGTAATTGGCTAGGCTTAAAATGGCTCGCAAGGGCAGTTAGCTTAGTGCTAATCTATGAACCTATGTATACTGCTTGGAAGCATAGATGGATGTTGGCAGCTGGATGCATGTATAGAAAAATCCCATCTAGAGCCCAGGGACTGACATTAGATTCATTGCTGGGGAACTTGGATGGATATATGTAAAGATGTTTGTGCTTTCTGCACTGATGTCATTGAATATTGAGCACTGAATGACATGTGAAAAGTCCAGAGGGCACAAAAAATCATGCATTGTGATAGTTAAAGTTGTACCACCCAGCATTTTACTTAAAGGGAATAAATAAATAAATGAATGAATGAATGAATGAATGAATGACATGATAGATAATGAACAGAGCCCCAGGCCTTGAGGTCAGCAGAAGGGGAGGTAGATAAGGGAGCCAAAAAAGTATGCAAAAAAATTAAATGATCAATTTTCATCATTAAGTTAATTACCAAGGTGGTAGGTGCTGATTAGCTTTCCATTTCTCTATAACCACCTGTTTCATTGCTGTTTTCTAATCCCCTCTTTTTCCATTTCTTATATTTACTCCACCTTTGTTTCCTTCTCATCAGAGGGCACAGATGGCATAATGGTTAAGATTTTTATCTTTTATGCACAAGGTACACAGTTTGATCCTGACTGCTGCCTCTGCTTGTGTGGAGTATGCATGTTCTCCCAGTGTCTCTGTGTGGTACCTCCCAAAAACATGCTGCTTTTTCTCCACCTCCAACTTGCCCAAGAATGTAGGTGTAGGTAGCAGCACAGACCTCTAACTGTATAGACCAACCCATTTGGGCATCAGTTGTAGTACACAGTATCCCCTAGATAGGAGAACACAGATTACAGAGAGCTCACTGTGTTAGGGCTAACCACTGAATGGTATAGAAATTGGCTGGAGGTGATTTGGTCACTAATGTCACCAAAAATGAGAACGAGTATTTGTCAGTAATAAGTGGATTGAGAACCTGGCCTACTCTGACCTATCAAAAGAAAAATCAACAAACCAAGTAGAAAAAACACATATGTCCTTGGAGACTGTACACAAACTAAACTCCATGAATAATATTTATAACTGAAATAAAATAAAAAATACAAACAAATGAGGGGTGAATGCTTTCATTTTATTCTTATAAAACTTCATCAATTATATATATTATTTGTGGAGTTTAGTTTGTGTGCAGTCTTTGCAGACTTATGTGTTTTTTCCTATTCTGACCTATACCAGGAGTCCATGCTAGGAGTGGAAAGGGTCTATGTGCCTCTGTTGGCCAGTGTGTGCCTGCCATGAAACCCAGCAGCCCTGGGCCAATAAGGTATTGGCTGGCTGGTGTCTAGTTTCCCAGCTTGAGTTACCTGGGATAGCACTGTTGAGCAAACAGTGGATTTAAATCTAATTAACATGCCAAACATGAACTAAGGATTTCTATACTCAATACAGGTTCACTGACAAGGTGCAACCTGGAAATTGCTGACATGATGCCCAGGAGGAGGCTGGATATCCTCTATATCCGGGAGACAAAGATGGAAGGGCAGTGTAACAAAGCCACTTGGCTTGGGATCCAGAGTCTACTTCTCAGGGTGAGGACAGATTAGAATTGATGTGAAAATTGTGGTGAGGGAGAGGCTTCAGAAGACAGTGAGGGATGTCAGCAGAGTCAGTGACAGACACATGGCAGACTCCAGTGTAAGTACAGGGCAGTATTCATAATATTTGCCTATGCCTCAAAGCAGGGTTGTGATAGTGAGGGAAAAGTGCATTCAACCATCTGTTGCTAGACCGACTAGATAAAGCAGAACAGCATGAGTTGTTGTTGATAATGAGGGGGCATGAATGCTCATATCAGGACAAACAGAATGGGATATGAAGCATGTTTGAGCCCATATGGGTGGGGAAACAACAATAAAGAAGGAAAGGTCATTCTAGATTTATGTCAGGCAAATGGCTTGCTGATGGTGAGCATATAGTTCAGTAACAGAGACAGCCAAAAGTTCACATACAAGAGTGGCCAACATGCAACTCAGGTAGACTTTTTTCTAGTAGGGAAAGGGCACTGGGGTAGAATCAGTGATTGCAAAGTCACCCCCCCCAGGGAAACAGTTGGCCCATAGCATAAACCACTGGTTGCCACAATCAGCTCAAAGCAGTAATCAAATAAGACCCTAGAGTCAACAGCGACTAAACTGAAGACCTGAAAGTTGACTGGAGACAAAGCACAAGCTTTCAAGAAAATACTCAGGGCTGTAGCACTTCAAGAAGAAGATGAAACAGATGGAGTTGAAGAAGAATGGCAACACCTCAAAACAACATGTTTGAGGACTGTAGAACAGATATGTGGATGAGACAGGTATGGAGATAAAGTGCATAAGGAAAGCTGGTGGTAGCTTACAAAAGTCCAGGAAGTCCTCAGGAGAAAGAAGGAGTGCACCAAAAGTGGGAGATAGAAAAGACGGATCACACTAAGAAGAAATACTGGTTGGCTGACAAATGAACTAAGAGAACAGTTGCAATAGTAAAGAACAAGGCATCAGAGGCACTCAACCATTTCGTGATAGGGACTCAGCAGATGTCATAAAGAGCCTCTATTAGGTTGCAAGGCAAACGTAGAAAGAGAAAAAAGATAGTCGTTAGACACCCTTCAAGTCAGGGAAAGTAGCAGGCTCAGATAAGCTCATGGCAGATAGGATAAAGATGTTGGGTGAGTTAGGGGAAAAATGGCTCCAGCTGGTACACATAGCAATATGGAGAGAAAGATATGTCCCAGATGACTGTAGAATAAGCATTCTAGTGCCAGTGTACAAGAACAGAGGGGACATTCACAACTGTGGGTAGTGTATAGGTGTCAAACTCATGTCACATTGCAAAAAAGTTCTGGAGAAGGTGATTAATAGATGAATAAGCATAATAGTTTAAAATAAGATGGGACTTGAGCAGTTTAGATTCAGATAGGATGCAGCACAACTAACCTGATGTTTGCAGTGAGACAGGTAATTTAGAAGAAGCCAGAGATAAGGAAAAAGTCCAACTGGGCATTCCTAGATGTGAAGAAAGCATATGACAAGGTTGCAAGAAAGCTGATTTGTCAGTCCTGTGATGGAGAAATGTCTCAGAAACATTGATAGAATTAGTGCAGGCTATGTACAAGGACCCAGTATCAAAAGTATGAACAGTGTTTGGACTCACAGAGGGGTTCCCTGCAGAAGGGTTCAGCTCTGAGCCTATTGCTGTTCATACTGGTGATGGATTTCATTAGCGAACAGGTTGGAGGGGACAGATAATCAAAGCTGCTGTATGCTGACAATGTGGCATCACAGGCAGATTCTGAACAAGAGCTTCAGCAAATGACAGGGGAATGGAATGCAAAGTAGAAGGCACACGGGATGAAACTGAGTACAGATAAGACAGATGTAGCAACAGTAAATGGGGGACTCAGAAGAAGCTGAGAACTGAGATAAAAGGAAAATAGTGCAGCAAGTTAACAGATTCAAGTATATGGGAGGGGTGTTTGATGAGAAGGGAAATCTGAATGAGGAGGTTAACGCTAGAGTCATAGGGGCTACAGGCAACTGGCACAGAGTGACAGGGGTAATGCATGGCAGAAGAATGCCAAAGAAGCTGAAAAGTAAGTTGTACAAAACAGTGGTGTGACTTGTATTTCTGTATGATACAGAAACCTGGGCAGTAAAGGCAGAACAGTTGAGGAAGTTAGTGATGATGGAGATAAAGTGCCTGAAATGGATGGTAGGAACACACTGTGGGACAGACAGAGAAATAAGGACATGAATGCAGAAGCCCAATTACCTCCAATTGTAGAGAAGATCAAAGAGAACAGATTACAATGGGTTGAGTACATATGCAGTAGATCTGGTGATGACGATTTGGGATAGACAGGAGGAAAGCAAGAGGAAATAAAGGTGTTCAGCAAAGAGGTGGATGGATTGTGTGAAAGAAGATCTGTGACAGTCAAGCATAACTGTTCAAGAAGGTAGGAAAGTGGCACTGAGTCAAGAGAGATGCTGAAGGCTGATGTGATATCCTAACCCCATGTAGAAAATGGGACACATGGAGTTGATGATGAAAATGTTTCCTTCCCTTTAAACTACAATCACAGTCTGCTGCTGATGCACTATATACCATTGTCTTGCCATTCACTGCACCTTCTATAGACTAGTCTGTAACTAAAGGTCAGTAAACAGAATGGTCCATATAACAGCTTGAAACAGATATCACTACAGTTTTAAAAGTTGAACTGCAAGACTTCTGTCTTAATACTGGAAAGTGCATAAATTAAAAAAAAAAAGAATAACAAAACATCTACAAGCTACTACAGAGGGTTGAACCATCTCAGTAGTGGAGGCTTTTGTCTTGTTATACCTTGTGATATAATATGATAATCCCTGGAATGCAACAGCATCACACAGGAACATCCCTACATCAAACGTTGTCTCTCTACACAGTTACTGGATTTTCTCAGGACACTTTCTTTCATTGACTGTAATTTCTTAGTCTCCCTTATTAGGTCCTATACAGCTAAAAGCCTCTCACCCCTTGGTTGGGTGTAACATCTATTACTGATGGACACAAACCTCACAGGGTATGTAATTTCTTGCACATGTGCATATCTGAGGATGCACATGAAAATGTGCATGATTTCCTGCACATATACAATATTGAGTAAATGTATGTGTGATTTTCTGCACATTTCCAAATGAAAGTTTTATGAACAAGCATGTTTTGGAATGAGTACCTACATCATTTCAGTCATATAATTGATAAGACCATTGGCTAGAGTGTCCTTTTCAGTGGTGACCCAGTAGCACTGCAGTTAGGTGACTTGCTAAGAGTCATACATTAGACTGATGGAGGTGTAAGCAATAATTCTCTGTACTTTGGACTACAGGAAGCAGGTCATCAACAGCTCAAAGCAATCTGCTAACTGTCAGAATACCACCTCTGACAGGTATTATACCGGTTACACCATGCCAGAAAGTTCTAATTTTACTTTGTTTGCATCAGGTGAGTGGAGCATGTGCAATTTCATATGATATATTACTTATACAATACAAAATCAGAAAAAGATTTGGAGTGTGAAGTAAAAATACATCTGCATTAGATTTGGTTATTATCATTATAAGGAGGAAAAATAAAGCATATTTATTTAATGTTTTCAGTGTTTCTCTGATATGGGACAGGAGTTATGTAGTTTCAGATCATGATGGAGGGAAGAGTTTTGCAGAATTATACCACTGGCAAATCAACTCAAATAATTAAAAAGCTAAGAAAAATGCCTGTAGGTAAAATGTTGAACAACCCCACAGGAGAAAGATCCAGCTACACAAACAAGCTGGAATACAACCGCCTATTAATATACATACCAAAATATCACTCAATTACTGAATATTGAAAAGGAGATACAAGAACTGTAAGTTGGATCTTTAGAAAAGGGAAGAACAGATTATCTACAAATAAATGGAATTTGCAAGAACAATATATGCTTAATAATGTTTATTAATAATGTTCAGGGAGGAGGAAGAGTGAAATTTAAGGGAAGACAGGAACCGAGCAATTTATATATAATTTTAGAGTGTATGAAAATGTTTAAAATGCACACCACATGAAAATAAAATAAAATTTAGTTTTCTGTTACTGCACATGTACCTATGTTACTTTTTAATGATGTGTTTAATGAAGATGTTTAAAAAACATAAATGAAAGATAAATTAGTTCAAAACAAAACTAAAACAGAGCACCAGCTTAAACTATAAAGAAAGTCTAGTTCAATACATTAAACAAACCTACTATATACAAGATTACAGTAATTTCTAAATACTTAATGAAGAAACTAATGAAATTGAAAAAGATAAGGGACAATCAACAGACTCATGGAACTGTGCTCATTATGACCAATATTTTGTGCATGAACTGTACTTTTTTCAGTATAATCTGTAGTTTATTAGTGCTATGGAAAATACACTAATGAAACTAATCCCTTACATAGAACCAAAATCATATTGTGGTCAGGCAGTTCCCTCAGTGCACCATGACTTTTCTTGTCAGTGAAAGTTTTAATTTGATACCCATTTTCTGATTAGATTTTCAAACAAAGCTGAAAAGAACTCCAAGTCACCAACACAAACTAATGAGCTGTAAACACCACCGAATCAGTGTGAACTGGGACACGGAAAACAACTTACCAGAACTGAGAATGAACTGAGTTCTGATGAAGTTCCATCATTTGGGGAACGAAAAGCGCTTAACTGGTTCATAGGTTCATAGGTAGGTACTAGGCTATCGGCCCTGGGGCCTATATAAGCCTAGCCAAAAAAGTTTCATGGCTTTCGCCACCCAAGAAAGTTATTTTCTTGTACCCCTGTCTAGCAGAGCCACAGAAGTGATCCCCAGGGTGAATTTCCTATTTCCCATCCAATTGTTGAGATTTTTCTTAAAGAGGGCTAATGAGGAGCTTTGCTTGACATGAATGGGTAGTCTGTTCCAGAGCATGGGAAGTCTCTGGGACAGGAATCTCTCCATCCAGCATGTTCTGTTTATTGTGGTGGCAATGTTTAGGTCCCTAGAGCATGTGGCTCAGAGGGATTGGGGTTCCTTTAAGTATAGCGTGTCCAACAGATATGGGTTTGACATGGCTTTGTATGTTAGAGGTCGCCTCTGAGTAGGCGATAAGGTAGAGCTGGAGTCTTTTGAGATGGTCTGCATATGGCATCTGTTTGAGGCTGGTAATCCTCTTAGTGAGGTATTTCTGTGGCCTTTCTAGCTGTTGTAGATGTCTTGCGAGGTACATGCCAAACAGGGCATTGTACTCTATAATGGATCTGATGAGGGATGAGTAGAGAGGAACAATGACCTCTTTTTTTCTGGAGGTGACCTTTGTGATAAGGTGTGCCATGTAGAAGGATTTCCTGACTACTGTGGCAATGTGATTATCAAAGGAGAGACTACTGTCCACTTGTATCCCAAGGTCTCTTATCACACTTTTGGTGTTTAGTAGGCTACCACCTATGTGGTAGTTCATGGGTACAGAGTTTTTCTCATAGGGGATGACAATGCACTTCTTGCATTGAGCTTGAGGCCATGACTTTGACATCAAGCGACAGTCTCAGTGAGGCCCCTTTGTAGAATGTCCACATCATTAGGTGATTCTATTATGGCACCTAGTTTGCAGTCACCTGCAAATTTCATTAGCCAAAGACCTGCTGTATTAGCTTGGACTTCTGAGAAGTAGATGCCAAACAGGAGAGGACCCAGGACTGAGCCCCGTGGTACTGCATTTGTCACTGGTCTGAAGTTGGATTTGGTGTCGGCTAATTTCACTGTGTGGGTTCTGTCAGTGAGCCAGTTGGCCACCCATCTTGTGACATAGGGATTTATGCCCAGTCTAGTGAGTGTATCTATAATTACAGAGTGAGGGACGGTGTCAAAAGCCTTGGCGAGGTCAAGATAGGCTGTATGTACCACCTTATCTTCGTCCACAGCACTGGTGACTGCTTCAAAGAAGTCAGTCAGATTTAGGAGACATGACCTACCTTTTACAAACCCAAATTGAGTGGGGTCCAGAGTTTGGAGGTTACCTATGTCCTTGTTTATAAGCTCCAAGATGATACGTTCCATGACCTTGCAGACCAGGCTCATCAAGCTAATGGGGTGGTAGTTCCTGAGGTTTGTGGTGGCGCCCCCTTTATGGAGTGGGATAACCATCACTGTGCACCATTCAGTAGGCACAAAGCCTGAAGTGAGGCTCTGATTGAACATGGTACTTAGGTGGGGTGCCTGTTCGTTTTGTAGTTCGTGCAGAACGCAGCCTGGGATGTTGTCAGGTCCCATGGATGCTGTGTTCTTGGCTTTGGAGAGTTTGGTCTTTACTTTTGCAGCTGTGATTACAGGGGATTTGCATTCTTCTGGTATAGTGATGGGCCCTTTTGGCGGGTGAGGGGGGGAGTGAAGTTTGCACTGAACCTATCTGCCAGGATGTTGACAATATCAGTTGGTTCTGTATATCTAGTGCCATTGTTCTGTAGCTCAGAGCAGATCTGAGTGTCGCCATTGAGATTCTTCACATAGCTGTAGAATGCTTTGTGGTTGTCTTTAGAATCAGTGGCAATTTTATTTTCGTAACTAGCTTTGGAGGATTTTATGAGGGATCTCAGCTTCTTACTGAGGCTGACCAGGGAGTTTCTGCAATCAGGGGATTTTACTCTTTTTTGCAACAGCTTCTTCCTTGTGTTGTAGAGTTTGTTTATAGCAGGGGACCACCAGATTGGATTCCTTTTTTTGGAGGATAGAATCTTGGTTCTGTTGGGGATGGCATGATCCATGCACTCGTGTATGTGCTTATACAGTGCATTTGTATAGGATTCAGCAGTCGTACCTCTATTTTCCGTCTGTATGGGTGTCGCAAAACTTGCCACTTCTGTCTTAAGAAGCATGAAGTTGGCTTTGGAGAAGATTTTTATGGTGGTTTCCTTAATCGGGGGGTGGGGGCAGGATATTGATGTCTAGGGTGATTAGCTTGTGGTCGGATCTGACCAGCGAGGAGTTGACCTCTGGCGTGGAACATTGGTTGCCCATATTGGTAATGACCAGGTCCAGGATATTGTTGCCCCTGGTGGGGGTATGAACAAGCTGATCCAAGGTGTTGGAATTTATGAATTCCAGAAAGCGTTGAGCAAATGAGTTAGTACATGAGTAGTTTTCCCAGTTGATGGTGGGGTAGTTGAAATTGCCCCTTATTAGGGTATTGGGCTGTACCTTAATATTATCCAGTATATCAAGAAACGTGGGATGAGGTGCATGGCAAAGAGAGAGGTGGCGAAGGCTAAGGATAAGGCATATGAAGAGTTGTATGAAAGGTTGGACACTAAGGAGGGAGAAAAGGACCTGTACCGATTGGCTAGACAGAGGGACCGAGCTAGGAAAGATGTGCAGCAGGTAAAGGTGATAAAGGATAATGAGGGAAACATACTCACAAGTGAGGAGAGTGTGTTGAGGAGATGGAAAGAGTACTTTGAGGGGTTCATGAATGAAGAGAATGAGAGGGAGAGAATGTTGGATGATGTAGGGATAGTGAATCATGAAGTACAATGGATTAGCAAGGAGGAAGTAAGGATAGCTATGAAGAGAATGAAGAATGGAAAGGCTGTTGGCCCAGATGACATACCTGTGGAAGCATGGAGGTGTTTAGGTGAAATGGCAGTGGAGTTTTTAACCAGATTGTTTAATGAAATCTTGGAAAGTGAGAGGATGCCTGAGGAATGGAGAAAAAGTGTTTTGGCACCGATTTTTAAGAATAAGGGTGATGTGCAGAGCTGTAGTAACTACAGAGGGATTAAATTGATCAGTCACAGCATGAAGTTATGGGAAAGAGTACTGGAAGCAAGGTTAAGAAGGGACGTGATGATTAGTGATCAGCAGTACGGTTTCATGCCGGGAAAGAGCACTACAGATGCGATCTTTGCTCTGAGAGTGTTGATGGAGAAGTACAGAGAATGTCAGAAGGAGTTGCATTGTGTTTTTGTAGACTTGGAGAAAGCATATGACAGGGTGCCTAGAGAGGAGTTGTGGCATTGTATGAAGAAGTCAGGAGTGTCAGAAAAGTATGTAAGAGTGGTACAGGATATGCACGAGGGTAGTGTGACAGCGGTGAGGTCTGCAGTGGGAGTGATGGATGCGTTTAAGGTGGAGGTGGGGTTACATCAAGGATCAGCTCTGAGCCCTTTCTTATTTGCAGTGGTGATGGACAGATTGACAGACGAGATCAGACAGGAGTCCCCGTGGACTATGATGTTTGCAGATGACATTGTGATCTGTGGTGAGAGTAGGGAACAGGTGGAGGAGATCCTGGAGAGATGGAGATATGCTCTAGAGAGAAGAGGAATGAAGGTCAACAGGACTAAGACAGAATATATGTGTGTGAATGAGAGGGAGGATAGAGGAATGGTGAGGATGCAAGGAGTAGAGGTGGCGAAGGTGGATGAGTTTTAAATACTTGGGGTCAGTAGTTCAGAGTAACAGTGAGTGTGGAAGAGAGGTGAAGAAGAGAGTACAGGCAGGATGGAGTGGGTGGAGAAGAGTGTCAGGAGTGATTTGTGACAGACGAGTACCTGTAAGAGTGAAAGGAAAGGTCTACAAGAGGGTAGTGAGACCAGCTATGTTATATGGGTTGGAGACAGTGACATTGACAAAAAGGCAGGAGTTTGAGCTGGATGTGGCAGAATTAAAGATGTTAAGATTTGCACTGGGTGGGACGAGGGTGGACAGGATTAGGAATAAGTATATTAGAGGGTTAGCCCAGTTTGGAAGGTTTGGAGACAAAGCCAGATAGACACAATTACGTTGGTTTGGACATGTGCTGAGGAGGGATGCTGAGTATATTGGGAAAAAGATGCTAAGGATGAAGCTACCAGGTAACAGGAAAAGAGGAAGGTCTAAGATAAGGTTTATGGATGTGGTGAGAGAGGACATGCAGGTGGTTGGTGTGACAGAGCAAGATGTAGAGGACAGGAAGAAATGGAAACAGGTGATCTGCTGTGGTGACCCCTAATGAGAACAGCCGAAAGAAGAAGATGATGATGATGATCAAGAAATGTGGGATGAGCATCCTGGGGCATGGCAGGGGATCTGTAACAAGCTACAGCCTGGATTGCAGTCTTGCCCAGTGTTAGTTGCACTTGGATAATTTCAGATGCGTTGGTTTGAACATGTGCTGAGGAGGGATGCTGGGTATATTGGGAAAAGGATGCTAAGGATGAAGCTGCCAGGTAAGAGGAAAAGAGGAAGGCCTAAGATAAGGTTTATGGATGTGGTGAGAGAGGACATGCAGGTGGAAGGTGTGACAGAGCAAGATGCAGAGGACAGGAAGAAATGGAAACAGATGATCCACTGTGGTGACCCTAATGAGAGCAGCCAAAAGAAAAATAGGAATTTCAGATGCATTATATTGAGCAACTAGCCTGGAGGTGTGGATATCCTTAATGAATATGGACACACCTCCTCCTTTAGTGTTTCAGTCCAGGTTAGGTGGCCGAAGGTGTGGTATGAGTTATAGCCTGGTAATGCAGGGGTGCTCTCTGGAGCCTTGAACCAGGTTTCTGCCACTGCACAGATGTTGATGTTCTCCATTTTAAGGAGGGACTCGAGTGAGTGGATTTTGAGGTTTAGACTTCTAGCATTGGGTAGCATTACCCTCGGGTTTTGCTTGCTTATACCTGCTATGGTGGTGAGTTTGTCATTTGAACCTTGCCTAAAAAAGGCACTGTAGGGGTGGCAAGAGCCTTAACCAGTATCCGGAATCCCAGGGGTGACAGTTGCAGGCCATCTCTGGCAAAGCACTGTGGTCTGTCTATCATGTCATTCGAGGCAGAAAGACACTGGCTCCCCTTAGAGTGACACTAGAAGCTTAGCCAATTGTTGAAGTCAATCATTTTGCCCTTGTATTGTGGTATCAGTCTGGGTGATGGCAGGATGGTACTCAGGGCTAGGGTCATACCTGCCTGGGCTACATGATCCGAGAGCTCCTCCATGTCTCTTTTCATGTAGTCCAGGGAGGTACGTCTCAGGTCATTCACACCAACGTGGACAGTGACAGAGTCATATTTGTACTTGTGGAGTGACCTGAGTGCTTGCGTTATGTGGTGGATCCTGGCACCTGACAGGCAACTGACAGTAACTTTCTCCTTATTTAGCCTGGTGAGCAGGACATCAGTGTGCCTGACTATAGAGTCACCTATGACTAGTGTGTTGGGTATGTTGTTTTGCCTTATGGGCTAAAGTTGAGTGGCACACTAATTTTTGTGGGCTATTTGTCATTTGGGTAGTGTTGGGGGTGGTGGTTGCTTGTGTTTCAGCTTTGGAGGTCTCTGTTGTTTGGGCAGATTTTTATTGAGAGCCTCTGCAAATGTAGGTGTGTTTTGCGTTACTATGTGTAGATTTAAGTGGTGTAGGTTTTGATGGACTCTGTGTTGAGTGTGTTGTGATGCAGGTGTTTACCTTCTCCTCTTGACTGTCTAGTACAATCTTGGCTGGAGAGAGTATGGCTTCCAGTTTGGCTATATAAGTGCATCTCTCACAGGTTGTAGTGTTGGGTGGTAGGAGGAGAGGGTTGTCACTGTACATGAGGCAATTGCTACTTTGTCCCAAAATGGCCAGATTCATCAGGTGGACAGGGGAAAATACCGAGAGCTGACCCTTAGACATGCCTGGATAGGTGCTTATTAATTTAAGTACTAAAACTGTTTTCCTCCTAACAAGTGAGGAAAGTTGAGTGCTGCAGTAATTTGTAGATTATTTAGTGCTTGCAACACGTTTTGAACAAGTGCTGAATACAAGGAAACAGTTCTGAATGCTAAAATTAGAAAACTGGCTAGCTCTAAGGGAAAATTAGAAGACCAGACTTTCTGGCACCAGAAACAGTTTAACCCTTAAATGGTGCTGCTTGATGCACAAAATCACGCAAACATGGGTTTTTAAACAGAAAGATGAAAGGGTTAGAAATAGCCCAAAATGGCCAATAAAACTAGAGATTCTGAGCTGAAACCACTCCTCCAGTGACATATAGGCAGCTCAAAGCTAACTACTCTCACTGATGAACGGAGAAGCTTCCTTCTATCTTAGTAAGGTCTGGGCAACACAGAAACTACAAAACAGCCCAGAATTCAGCAAAATCTGAAAACCAGACTCTACTGGTTATAGATAGGTGGGAAACGAGTAGAGAGATAGGATTTTTTTTTCAAAAATTAAAACAGATACAATAAAACAAACACTTTTAAAGCAGAAAAATGGTTATCGCACTTGAGTGTGTAGCCCTCAACAGTTCAACAGTTGAAAAACATTTAAAACGATCAGTTAAAGTGTAAACAGTATCAGAATTCAAAAAACAGTTAAAATAAGTTGCAAAGTTAACAAAAAATGCTTGGAATAGTGTGCGGCTAGCAAAAATAAGCAATAAGAAGCAAAACAGAGGTACTTAATCCCCTCAAAGTCTCCCTTTTCTCTCTCTGCTGCTGTAGAACTCTGCAGGACACCCAGGCAGAATCTTGCTGAGGTAAGACAATGCAAAAACTACACAAACACAGGTTTTTAGACAGAAAGATGAAAGGAATAGAAATGGTCCAAAATGACCAATAAAACTACAGATTCTGAGCTGAAACCACTCCTCTAGAAAGGTGGGAAATGAGTAGAGATATAGGATTATTTGTTTTTTTTTTCAATAATTAAAACAGATGCAGTAAAGCAAACACTTTTAAAGCAGAAAAATTGCTATCACACTTTAGTGTGTAGCCCTCAACAGTTGAAAAACACTTAAAAATGATCAGACCAGTTTTATAAACTTTAACACCACCACAGGAATAGGGGGGAAACCAGTTTCAGAACCGATGAGAAAATAGCAAACAATGTCAGCAAATATATAAAACAATTCAGTCAGGCAAAAATTAAGACAATGCAGAACTCTGAAAAGTGCCAAGAAATATACTTACGTATTTCCAGATTATTTGAGAAGCACTCCAGTCAGAACACAAGGAGATTCTAACAGTGTAAATAAAACTTTTGAACCAAATGTTTTTAAGGTGTTTTCCATGTTCCAGTTCACACTGATTCAGGTGGTGTTTGCAGTTCATAGCAGAAAATAACTAATATACCCAGAAATAATATTACATAAGATGTTGAAAGACAGAAATGAATGAATTCACTATCACTGAAATTTTGGGTTTTAAATATGAGATGAACAGCATTTAGTATTTTATATAAAAATACTAGTTTGTTTTAAATTTGAGATAAACATTTTGTATTGTATAAAAACAACTACTATAATGTGTTTTTTAAATTTAAAATAGCTTTATTAACTAAAAATTCTAATCTATATTGAAGCATTTTTAAAGCAAGAACTTGAAAGTAAACACAGTTGCAGCATATTCAGGAAATTGTATATGCAATATTTCCATATAAAATAGATTCACCAAATGTTGAACTATTTTTTTTCAGTTTAAATTACGTGGCTGAATTCGAAAGCAATTAACACCTGGGGTAGCGGTTACCTCAAAGCCCAATTCTTTGAAAAGGGTTCTAGGATTGCTCGGACTGTGTTGGCTAGTGAGGAATCTTGGGTCTGATTCCAGGAAGTGGCTAGCAATGACACCGAACATATAAATTTTACATTGGTATTGTTCGCCAGTGTGAAATACCTTGGTACTAGAATGACCATTGAAGTGAATGGGCCTGCTCAGTGTAGGTGGTACTGCACCTTTATGTCAGTAGGCTGCAGGCATTACATGGTGGGATAGCCAGTAGACTGCAGTACCAGGGCCAACATATAGGTAGAGCTGTGATGAAGGCACTGAGTAGGTTGTGAAAGGTGGTGATGGCCAGGAATGCTCTAAGTATGTGGTCATTGTTTCTATGAAGGCTGCTTCTCCAGACAAAAAGGTGACTCAACTTTACTTTGTAGATAGACTTTCAGTTGAGCTGGATTAGCACAGGCCCACGGCATGCCATCCTTGTTGTTTAGTATGACAGAATGGCTCCATACTGAAATGTAAGCACTCAAAATTCCAAGTGCTGACATGCCAAAAAAAAAAAAAAAAAAAAGAAAAGACAGAAAACAAAGGAGAAGAACAAATCTTGAAGATCACTCTTCTCCTTAAAACTTTTTTATTGGAGTGGGGGCAAGCCCCACCCCACACCCTCTGAACTTATATATCAACTCAGAAATTGCCATACCTCAAAGAAAAGGGAATATAAAGAGAAATGGCATCTCACACTTAATATATGTAAGTTCAATCTTTCAGATATTCAGTGTCTGTATTTTGGGACTCGCTCTAGCAAGTCCTGACATTTCAAATGATTACCTGAGAGGGAATGTATGCAGGACAGACTTTTTATTTGTTATGCATGCATTCTTATATCCACCATACAGGTGAGGTGTGATGCGGGCCAGCTCTGGGAACTGTCAGGACTAGTACTGTAGGCAGGCTAAACACTGGTACTGCAGGTTGAATAATGTCATTCTAAGGGTGACAGAGGTAGAATTATGTAACAGAGAACCACTGCAGGATGGTAGAGGCTGTGTTATTCCTTATTAAGCTTACTCATTTAGAAGCTAGGAAACCACAAATTAATTTTCCTTAAACAGTACTAATTCAGGTGGGAAAGGACAAGAAAAAAGTAATACAATCACCACGAGTGGAAAAGACTTAAACTATGGTGAATAAAAGTAGCTTTGTTTTGTTATGCTATGTGATCAGTGTCTATGTGGATTTCCTGTTCCCAGTGTCACTTTTGCATGACTGCATTTGATATCTTTAAATCATATCTGCTAGATCACAGTACCTGTGGCTACAATGTTCACCCTTGCAAGGTGATTCTCCTTTTTTTTGGGGTGTGCAACCATGGAGTTAGTATATGTAAGTAAAGCAATATGGGGGGGGGCAAACCTTCTGCAGATGTACAGCATTTATGTTGGTTACATTTGGTAATGCATGCACATGATTACTATTTTTATAGGGAGGCAACCCCCCCACACACTCACACGCACACACTCTCTCTCTCTTTCTCAACACACATACTCCATAATGTGCTTCCCATACCACTCCGCTAATAATAGGTAGATCTGAAATCACTGTACCATAAAAGAGAAAAAAAAATCTTTGTTGTAATAATGTTGGACTGAATAGCATTTTTTGGCAAAACAACATATCCAACACTTTTTTATTAACCCTTGCTTGATTAGTTACTTTCAAGGAACACACAGAATGTAGTGGCAGGTACCCCCATTTAACCTTAACTTTTGTTGTCATGTTCCCTTCCTCATTAGAAATTAATTCTGCACCTCCTTGAGAGAAACAGTTAATAACCACAAGGCCAATTCATCCTGGCCTTGACAAAGCCTAAACTCACATCCAGGCCTCCACCCATGGCCACGTCTGCTGTACATTGCCTTGCTTTACATATAATGCTCTGTAGTATTCATGCAAGCATCCTAATGTACCCTCAGAGAAATAATCAACTACGCCATTTTTATGGTTCTGTAATCTAGGGATTGGCTTGCCTGTTGTTTGTTTACACAGTCTAATGGTTAGAAAATTCTGAGGGCAGGAGTATTTTTGACATAGTTAGTTTTGATAGCCCTTTGTGGAAAAGTTGTACTAAGCTAAGCAATTTTGTTTTTCAAAAGGAAAAAAAATTGAATAAGCTACAAAATCTAAAATAACTTGAAAACTATAGACATCATTTCTGATGAAGACCAGTTGAATTAAAAGTGGATAAAAGTTGGTGTCTGGATTCTTTTGCTGCATTGTCTACAGTTTTCGAGTTCTTTTGTGTTTTTTTTTTTTGGTGGTCTCCTGCATTTCTAAGCTACAAAATCTGTAACTGCTGTTTCCAGTAAAATATACAGTAAAGGTATAACATGTAAAGCTGTAGAAGAATCATGTAGCTCTTTTTAAAGAGTGTATTAAAACTTTGGAGATGAAACGTGTTTCAGACACCCAAGTTAGCAGAACGTTGTTTTTGCCACTTAATTTCATAATGCTTTACTGCAGTAAAGTGACTGTAGCTTTCTACAGAGATTTTGCAAACAGGAAACCTTAAATCTGAAATCAAACACAAAACAAGGAGCTGTGGATTCATTGAAAGAGGGCACTGTCTAAAAAGAACTACTCTGTGCATTTTTCAGACCTGCCTCATTTTAGGACACTCATTAGACATCTTCAAGTAACTGCTTACTTAGAGAGTTCAGTTCATCTGTTGAAACCAGAGACATCAAGCTTATTGTCTGTAAATTCTATTACTGATTCGTCTGTGACTGTTAAATTATTTTAAAAAGTTAGTGGTAGATAGACTACAATAAACCTACATTTCGTGATAGTAGTAGGATCAAATAGTTGTAATAGTGTTCTTTTCCCCCGAAATGCCATCTATCTATTTAAACCTATCACTTTTTTACTCCCATGTGCAGATTAAATCTATTTGTATATTTGATTTTAAAGTGCATTGCCCACATTTAGTTATTTCAAATATATAATTTTATTTGGTTACAGAAAATTCTGGCTGCTTGATTTTTTATTAATAAATATATAAGGGTGATCATCAAAGCTGGTAAATTCTTAACTACTGGGATATGTCTTTCTGAAAGTGACTATTTTGCTATAGCTACCATTATTCAATATGCTGCATGTGACTCATTTTAAATATGTTTAGTAATTAAGTCCTCTGTTGCTTCAGATGGGTCTGTCTTGTGGCAACATGTTACCATACAATTGTGTGCATCTGAATGAATACATAATGGCCTAAGCATTAAGTTACTCCTGGCGATATAGCACTGAAAGACAGAGAACTGAGGGTGAGGTGGATAAATGTTTTGGAGGTCAGTGTTTTAATTCCAATTATCATCTGTACAGTATGAAGTTTGTTTGGAGAGGCAGGTACTGGTCATAGCCTGAAGCAGCTGTGTACATTTACCATATACTGCAACTACTGCCCTCCTAGTGTCTAATTATGCATGTTCCTGAGGCCTTCAGGGGACCTTCCTTCTGACGACATATTATACAGGGCCAGTAGTACAGATCATGAAATTATAACCAATGGCCATCACACCTTTTTAGATTAATCTGTTTTTCAATTTACAGTTTGTGTAAATTTTATTAATCTTAGCAACCTTGCTGGTTATTAAAGAGTTACCATTTTTAAATAAATGTTGAAGGTTCAGTAAAGTAGTTCGACATCTTTCCAATCTAATATCATATTTCTTGCATTTATTTTTGAGTGTATATCCTCAAGTCATCATATAAATACCATGAAGTTACCCACTCAACTGTCAAGGAGTCTTTTTGCTCAGTTTTTAAGGTCACCCAATCCTTCCAAAGCCTCTACAATTAGTCCTTAAAACTGAAGTTTCATCAGTAATAAAATACTGCAGCTAATGTTTCTGTTAAGCATAATCTGAGAAAACCTTAGACTTAGACTTAGCATTGCATTGTCTGAGACTGCCATAGAGGGATTATTAAATTCCTGGACCCTTTAAGGATGTTTCCAGCTGATTATCTCTGTCTGTTCTGGAAGGTCTACCAATGCCTGGTAAAAATGAGTACAGGCCACATCCAAAGAGTTCATCATTGAGTATGTATCACCGGTGTCCTATATGTAAGTGTCATACATTCTGACAGATTCCTATAATTGGGACTTTGTATCATCTGGGACCCACTTGGACATTGTTCATACCTACAGTTATGTTACATTTACTTATCCATAGTGACAGTCCCTCTTGAAAGATAACCAGTTTGGGAAGCATTGGTATGAGGTCTGCTTATGGATTCCAAAATGAATGTAGATGTTTGCTAATATAACCTTTTGCCCGAGTAAGTTACTATTAAATATCATGTATATACCAGCAGTATATGATGTTATACCATCTATAAAAAATGAGACTTGGTTTGACATTAATATGTATACCCAACCATCTCCCTCCCTCAGCATAAGAGGCAAAAACACTCCTCACACAACTACTTTTGGAAATCTTTTCATGTTTTTCCTCATTTAGGTGAAGTTCTTTTAAGAAGATGACATGAGAGCTATAATTACACTAAATAACACATCACCATTCCACGACACAACAGTGATTACCATTTAGTGTGAACACAGGAGATATCTGACTGGACACCTCCCCTTAACAGCCAGGAAGGCTAACCTCCTGCTATTAAGTGAGAACCTGACTAAATGTCAAGCCCCTATAAACCCTGAGAACACTTCTGCCTATGCAGAACTGTTCACAGAAACCCTGTACAGGCATGTTAATAGCTGTATAGAGGCAGCTGTACCTACCAGGAAGAAGTACAGAACTAACTCAAAAAGCAAACCACCCTGGTAGAATCAGAAAATCAATTGGATGTATAACAGGAGTAAGAAAATCATGGCAAAAATTAGGAGGTGCAATACCCAGCAGGATAAAAGCACTCTCATTAAACTAAACAAACAACTCAGAGGACAAAGTCTACCAAAGCCAAATTTGAGGTAAGTTTGGCCTCCCAGGCCAAGGACATCCACAAAGTATTCTTTAGCTATGTCCGCAACTTCAAAGGCAATACACAATTGTGTGCAGAACTTATTGTAAATGGAGGCACCAATACTGAGCCAGAAGATACAGCAAACCTCCTGGCTGATAAATTCAGCTCCATCGTTACTCCTGTCTCCCCCTCAACCTTTCATAAGAAATATCATCAAATATAACTCCCCCTACTATCACTAGGGAACATGTCCTTAATGCTCTCTCTAAGACCAAGAACTCTGCATCAATGGGCCCAGACAATTTCCCAGGATGCCTTCTAAATAGCATGAAACATGACCTATCAGGGCCTCTGGAATTAATATTTAACTGTAACCTCCAAATAGGCTTCATGCCTCATGAATGGAGAAAGCCAATAGTCATCCCTCTGCAAAAAGGTGAGCCATCTACAGACCCTGAAAACTACAGACCCATAAGTCTCACTAGTCTTGTATGTAAAGCTATGGAAAGAATTGCCATGGAGATGATCAATAGATATATAGTAAACCTCCAGACACTGGACCTGACCCAGTTTGGTTTCGTAAAGGGCAGATCATGTCTACTCAAACCGGTGGACTTCTTTGAGAAGGTCACCAAAGCAATGGATGAGGGCAAAATCTTCACACTGCCTACCTTGACCTGGTCAAGGCATTTGACACAATACCCCACTTGGGCATTGTTGATAAACTCAGGAGGTTAGGTAAAAACCTGTATGTCACCCAGTGGATAGCCAGTTGGCTCACAGACAGGGCCCGGGAAGTTAGAATTGGGGAGTCCAGTCAGAAGTGGAGTCTCGAAGGGATCAGTCCATGGACCGCTCCTTTTTGGCATTTACTTCTCAGAAGTCAAGGCCAATGTCAGTGGTGTCTGATTGACTAAATTTATAGATTATTGCAAATTAGGAGCTGTCATCGAGTCTCACACTGACACAGATGTTCTCCAGGAGGGGCTGACACAGACAAACAACTGGTGTCAGAGTCATGGACTAAAACTAAATGCCAAGAAATGCATAATAGTATCCTTTGGGAAGTCATCCATCCCTGGGAACTACCATATTGACAACACACCCCTTAGAGTTGACCCAGAAGTCAGGGATTTAGGGACACATGTAGATAGTAATCTAGCTTTTGATCATCACGTGTCTACAGTGGTGAGGAAATCATTCTATGTTGCAGAACTTATAAACAAAAGTATGGCATCTAAGTTCAAGGAAGACATTGTTCCACTGTATCTGGCAGTCATCAGACCTATCACTGAGTATAATGCCCCCTTTGGTATGTACCTAACCAGGCATATCCAGCAACTGGAACGAGCACAGAGGTTCCTCATGAAAAGAATACAGGGCATAAGTAATATGTCCTATGCAGACTGCTTCAAGGACCTATCCCTGTATTCTGTCTCCTACAGGCTTTTGAGGGGAGATCTATGCCTGGCATGCAGGGTATTGTCAGACCCACTCTGATGGACCTCCTGCATATCCACAAAACAAACAGTACATGGACCTCCTGCATATCCACAAAACAAACAGTACCAGAATTACCCATTCTAAAGACTTAAACCTTGCCTGTGATATAAGTAGGATGTATTGGAGAGATAGGTATGTATCGCAGAGACTACCCCATCTATGGAACAGGCTCCCCATCCATGTGAAGCAGAGTTCCTCCCTAATCCAATTCAAGAGCAACTTGGACAATTGGATGGGAAACCAGAAATTCATCCCTGGTTTGGCACCTATTTCTCTGATGAAAACAGGTAACCTGTAAATGTTTAATCTCCCAGGCCCATGCTTACACTTATCAAAGGTATCAGAACTTGTCAGAGATTTGGGATGCATGGCTAGGCTTAAAAAAGCCCTTGTGGTTGTTAGCCTAGTAACCACCTATGAACCTATAAGATACAATAACACAGCCAGAGTTATTAACATGGGTCTTTTGTAGTATTAAAAGTAAAAAAGATAAGGTGGAGAACAAAAATAAAATAATGCCAAAACTACTTTTGGACATGTCCTGCTGCAAAAGAATGTTTTGTGGGGTTACACAGTGAGGGGCACATTTCCTGATATCCCTTGTACTCCACGCACTTTAAGAAGGCACAGTAACCTAAACCACAAACATTGCCAAGGGAGGGAGACATTGTCAAGACTCTTCCATTGCACTCCAGTTTCTATTAAGGTCATAATCATCCATTGCTAGTCCAAACCAGGGAAAGTCAGTTCATAAGTGTAACATTCATCATAATAATGAGAGATGTATTATCTCAAACAACAAACAAAGATTGGAGAATAAACTTACACTCAACCTTGAACACAGATGTCTGTTGACTAAGGAAGTAAAGAGGGACATTAGTAATAGCATCTTATACTACAACTAATATTTATACCGTGGCTGAAAGAAAAATCTCTCATTCATACCTCATCACTTTGATTACAGCAAAAATAATTAGATTCCAAAACACCGGCAATCATTACAAAACACAGCATTCATGTCTACTGAATTCTAAGCAGTGAATAAGGTAGCAAACTGCCTACTAAAATGGGCACTGTACTCTCCACAGATAATGTGTCTTAAAGCTCATTGCCTGTTTGGAACAATTCTTTGGGTTGGGGTTGAAATAATACCCTGTCAGGGCCAGACACATTATATTATAACCATAAATATTCAAAGCTTGGAAAATAAAATGCAGAAATATCATGTAACACAGTACACAAACTCTTTGCTAGACAAATTATGGTTTGAAACGTTTAACCTAGCCTTAACACGTATTTCAAGCTGTGAGAAATGGCTATACAAATCTCTCCCACTGCCACCAAATAATAGATGATGAGCAGGGTTATGGTTTCTCGATGCACACAACTACAAGCCATTTAATATGAGAGGGGTGACTTGCCACATCCAAATAAGACTTAGGCTAATTTCTGGATGTCCAGGATTTCACCTACATTAGACTGAGCTCAATATTTTCCAGTGCATCATCACTACAGTAACTATTTGATACTTGTCTCCAAAATTCTCACACACACACACACACACACACACACACACACACACACACACACACACACACACACACACACACACACACACACACACACACACACACTATTTTCCAGAAACAGGTGTAAATGGAAACTCACCATACAAGCACTCTCTCCTCACCTGGTGGTAATGTTACCACCAGCCAGACTTCTATGACTAAATCAAAAACACAAATTATTGCTCATCATTAGTAAGATAACCTTTAAATATTACTGTGGGAGCATTTTTTCTCTGAGCAGTCACTGCTTGATACATTGATATCAACAGTTTATAGTGCCAGTTCAATGTACAACCTGTTACACTTACAAATAAATCATTCAACACCCACAAGCATTTCAGATTGAATAGCAAAACTTTTCACTTGACATAAATAAAGCATTTCACTTAAAAAAACAAACAAACCCCCAAAACAAGTAACCTTGCACAAGAAAGTTAAAATACATTTTTTAAACAGGCAGATGACATACAGCATGCTCTAACTATTGGCTGGTATAGACCCTAACTTATCTTTTTTTTCTTTTTTTTAAACACCTTTATTGAGTTATCACTTGTGACATAATCAAATTTACATTTATACAAAAGTAATAAAACTGTATTAACAAATTAACATTAACAAACATTATCCTTCAAATATATTGCTATATATCATGTAACCTAAGCAACATTACACAAATTATTTAATTCCTGCCACTTTTTTAAACAGCAAACATATTTATTAAACCATCACTTACGACATAAGCAATCATATATTTATATAAATGAAAACTAACCACACTGACACAATCCTAGTTACAAGCATTTTAAATCACAAACCATACTGACACACTCACAGTTGTAAACATTATACATCACTTATAATCCACCCAATCATTTTCAGTCAAACATTACATAGCTCATTTAAGTCCTGCCTTCTTTTAAACCTTCTTCCTCCCTTGTATGTTTTGTTCCCACAATTTACATTTTTCCTATGTAGTTTGCTCCTATCCTATTCTAAACATCTCAGTTCCAGTTGTTTTCCATTTTCTAGTAATTGCTTTTTTGGCAGCCACCATAATTAGACACAGCAAGGCCTTACCATGTCTAGGCAATTCCGATTGTGTATCATAACTCCAAAAATCATCTCCTTCATCACACCAATTTGCCCACCCAGCATCTCCAACAGTACATCCTGCAGGGAATCCTTAAATTCCACCAACCCACTGCACTCCCAGAAAATATGTTTCCAAGTGCCTCTTTCTTCCCTGTCACACCTCCAATGTTTGCTGTCTACCTCAGCAAAAATTCTCTCGAGTCTACTTGGGGTATAAAAATATCTTTGTAAACATTTCCAAGCAAAAATCCTACATTTTCTAGATTTTGTTGCATATTTGGGAGACATACATATATTCCCATTGTTTCTTTGTGAATTGCTTATCCAGTCTCTCTTCCCAATCCTTTCTAAACTCCTCTGATTGATTCTTATAGTTATCATGCAATATGTTATATGCTCTACTAATTTTTAATGGCAGCTTCTTTTTTAGACTCTACCAGTGCTGGTCTTTTGTTAAGGGCCCCTCCAATTTCTTTCTCTTTGCCTGTCCTCTAATATCCATCCTTGGTAGGGAAGGCAATCTCTAAACTGCAGTCCAAATAAATTCTTGGCCTCTTCCCATTCTATTACCTTTCACTGTCTAGTCATTTGCTCCAAATATCTAATACCTTGGTTCCTTTGCCAGTTTTCTCCAACAAATTCCAGCCCCATCTTGTCTATTGTCTACATCCCTAATTGCAGTCATCCCTATTGGCAGAATCTCCTTTCTCTATTCCCATGTTGGCTTAGTTCTCAGAATACATTCTGCTGCTTTATGGATATAATAATCTGTATGATTATTGTTGTTGTTCTTAAAGGCCTGCATCCAAAATACCAGTCCCTCCATTTTTCTTTAGCTTCACCCCCTGTTTCAACATCATCCATTTCCACTTTGAATTACAGTTTTCTGCTTGTGTTATGTATAGGAGCCTTAACTGTGTAGCTCTGAAATACCCCTTCAAATTGGGTAATCCCAGTCCACCCTGTTCTACTGGAAGAATTAACTTATCCCACTTGGCTCTTGCTGTCTTCCCCTCACAGATAAAGTCCATCAGCTCTTTATTAATTGCTATGCACAAGTTATCCTCTGGTTGATAAAAATATGCCTGACCTGTGTATAAGACTAAAGGGACTAAAAACATTTTGACTGGTTGTATCTTACTATCCATATAACAAAGCTTCCATTTTCTCAGTTTTTGTATTATCTTTTGTTTAGTCTGTTCCCACATATCCTTAGGTGCCATACCGGAATTATTTTTAATCCATACTCCTAAATACTTCATTTTATCATGTCCCCATAAATACGAATATTGCTGAACCAATTTGTGTGTGAGTACGAAATTTACCACTATTGTCTTTGTTTTAGCTTCATTAATTTTGTATCCTGAAAATATGTGAAACTGTTTCAAAATGTTCCACAACACTGTAATGTCTCTTTCTGGTTTTGTTAGATATAAAATAATATAATCTGCAAACAGAGCCAGCTTTTCTTGACTACCATACCAATTATATCCTTGAATTTCTGAGTCCCTTGTTTTCTTTGCAAGTGGTTCTAAATATAATGCAAATAACAAAGGGGAAAAAGCACACCCCTGCCTGGTTCCACTGCTCAAGCAGAAATTATCAGAGAGAACCCCTCCCACTTTAATTTTCACCTCCAATTCCTCATATATCCTCCTAATCAATCTTATAATTTTTTCAGGAAACGCAAATGCTTTTGTCGCCCTGCTCATAAAGTCCAAGCTTACTCAGTCAAATGCTTTCTCTGCATCAAGACCCACCAGCAGCAATGGTATTTTCTTACATTCTGCTTCATTCTGAATCATCGGTGTTCTGTTAATGTCAAATGTTTGCCTCCCCTCTACAAAACCACATTGATCCATATCTATCAATTTTGGCATTAATTTTGTTATGTCATTCTTTTAACCATTATAGGCATGAACACTTTATAATCATGTGAAAACAACAAAAAGGAAGGCGAACACTGTACGAAATCAACTTTAATAACAAATATTAAGCACTTTTCGTTTAGTGCATAGACTAAACTTCTTCAGACAAAATCAATTGGATACATCCATGCTTAAATAATCACACCCTTAATTAACTAATTACACATACTTAAACTTTAAAAGGTGCAGTCTGGTCTTAAAATCAATACATTATTAAAAAATATATTTTTTTATATTGTGAAAAAGTAAATATATTTTTTCTAATATAGTAAAATCAAATAAAATAAAATAAATTAAACCCTAACCTTGTTCCCCAGTTAACTCGCTCATATTCACTGTATGTTAATGTCATAGTTGGCTTTTAAATTCATGTTTAAACTATCCATAATAATGTAAAATCAAATTAGTAAGGCTATAATGTAAAAAAATGAGTTATTAACTATTAGTGTCAAATATAATACTCAGCTTACAACTTACCAAGTTACGTTATTCAATGACATCCTAATGAATCCACTCATCAACAGTATAAATAAGAACACTGACCTAGACGAAAACATTAAAGTTCATTCACATTCACAAATCGTGAATTAATATAGTTAAATAAAGTCACAGCAGAGTTCCGATAAAATCATAGTTCAACCATAATTTCTAAAGATGGGGGATTGTTCTACTTATACCCCATAGGGCTTCCCTCTAATAAAAGTTGGTTCACCTCAACAAATTGTTCAGTTTCAGTACACATGCTATTGAACAGGCCTCATTCATTCCTGGTGGGTGATGAGAATTCAACCTAAGTTGCCACAATAGCTCTAATTCTTCCAGTAGTAAAGAGTAAGGCCAGTCTTAATTGAGTCTGTAACTCAGAATTTAAAGGCATGACCTGGAAATTCCATACAATGCCTAGCAAGGGGACTTTCTTGTTTACCCTTACTAATGTAATAAGAGTGTTCATACCCGCTTTCTCTCAATCTACGATCGGTCTTGCCGACGTAGAATGCTGGGCAGCTGTGACACTGAACCAGGTAAACTAACAACTTAGAGTTGCAATTAAATTTGTCCCTAGTATAGTAATACTTACCCCTTATTGTAAATTTGATGCCAGTGTCTATATATTTACATTGTCTGCATGCTTCACATTTGTATGTTCCTGGGAATTTTTTTACTCCAAATTTAGAATTCTCTGTCAAGGTCATAGACTTAGACCCCTTGTTGATAGAAGTTTTTTCTAAGGGACTGTCTTTTGTTCCTTCACACACAGTGGAGTTGGCTAAATTGTTAACTGACTTTAAGTTGTATATAAGGAAACTTAACCTTTGTATTTTACTAGGCAGCGGGGACATTAGGAAGACTCAACATTTATGAGTCCCTAGTACTTATAATCCACCAATCCATCCCACTCTATCATTATTTGACAGAATTTGTTAGTTGGATTTCAGAGCTCTTAGTAGTATGTCACAGAAACATAGTAATGGAATGAACCTAACTAGGGAACAAAGAGACGCTCTGATGAACTATAAACATCTCCCAGTCTGTCTGATGAAACCAGATAAAGGGGGAGGACTGGTGTTGATGGATTTAGAAGATTATACTAACCGTATGAATAAAGTACTTGAAGGGGAAGCATATATTAACGTACGCTTAAATGAAGTGAACATAGCTTACAATAGAATAAGAACTTACCTTAATGATTTATTTATAGATTCATTAGCTGATTTGAATACGTTCAATTATTTAACTATGGCTTAACCTAAAATGCCAGTACTGTTCGGTGTCCCTAAAATTCACAAAATTCAGGTTAACCCCCCTATGCATGCTTTAGTTGATGCCAGACAATCACTTACCCCTGTGAAAAAGTTAGAGATAACATACTGAAAAAATATGTTACACTAGAGCCACAGATCTGCAAAGATTTGTGGTCCTTTTTAGACAACATTAACAACTTAAACTATAAAGGAGAATACAATTTTTTGACAATTGATGTATGTGACTTATATATGGTCATCCCCCAAGATACAGGGATTGAATGGGTGATAGACCATATTAGATCAAAAGGAGCTGAACAAAATGAGATGAGACTAGTGGAAGAATTATTGGAGATTGTTCTAGCGAACAACTACATTATGTTTGGCAACAAATTTTATTTGCAAATAATTAGAGTGATGATGGGGTCTCCCAGTGGAGCGAGCTTCGCGAACCTAGTGATGGCTCACTGGGAACACAGAGCTATATTGGATAACACCGAAGTTAAACAGCACCTACATTATTATTATACCCACTTCTTGGATGACATATTTATGATCATCAAGGGAGACTCAAAAATAGGTCAGGAGTTAGTGGATAGATTTAATAATTCCACATCTTTCTTACAATTTACTAGTCAATTTGATAGTGACATTATTAATTATTTGGATATTGAATGATCGAAAGATCGCATCCAACATAAGTATAGAGCATGCATATACAGGAAAAAGACCTACTCAAATTGCTTTCTCCACTATACCAGCACCCATCCATTCCACCAGAAAAAATCTGTGGTGAAAGGGCAGCTGGTACGTGCAGCAAGGATGACTACAGAACAGGATCAATTTGAAGAAGAATGTGGTATATTGAAAGCAATGTTCCTTAAAAGGGATTATCTTAGGGACCTACTCTTAGAACTCATAGCTGAGGTTAGTTACAAATGTAACATTGGTATTTTTAAACCTATATTGGTGGACTCTCATAATCTAGAAGGTTCTCCCATTCCCCGTCTGGAGAAAGAGAACATAGTAGAAGGGAGCTCACTGGCCTTAACAAAGGAAAGTAGGCTGGGTTCACATTATAACTTAAGCTTCATTTTTAGTTTCAACTTTGAAGCCCAAGTTATTAGGAGTATACTGTATAAAAACTGGAAACTTCTGACTAGTGATAGGGACATATCAAGAAAAATAGGTGAACACCCTATCATAACATATAGGAGAGGGCAAAACTTGAAGACCTTGACAGAGAATTCTAAATATGGAGTCAAAAAATTCCCAGGAACATACAAATGTGAAGCATGCAGACAATGTAAATATATAGACACTGGTATCAAATTTACAATAAGGGGTAAGTAAGTATTACTATACTAGGGACAAATTTAATTGCAACTCTAAGTTGTTAGTTTACCTGGTTCAGTGTCACAGCTGCCCAGCATTCTACGTCGGCAAGACCGATCGTAGATTGAGAGAAAGCGGGTATGAACACTCTTATTACATTAGTAAGGGTAAACAAGAAAGTCCCCTTGCTAGGCATTGAGACTCATCATTAAAGGGGTAATTCACAAACTCTTATGCATACAGCAGTGTGTCAGAGAAAATCAGGAAGCTCATATAAGATATTATGTAGAGATAAACTGTATAGTAAATATATGTGGCTTATGGGCACCTGGACTATCCCTTAACAACATAGTTGAACTTTGACTATGGCCAAGCCATGCATTCTACATATGTAGAATATGTGTGGTGATCACTGCACATACTGTATCTGGGGGCTGCTAAAGTGTATGCAGAAATTGTGCTCCCCACAAACTCTGTGAGAGCCCCATACATATACATATTGGCTGCATAAGCAGTTCTTTTTATGAATCACTTTGTTACAATTAATGCAACAGATACTGTAGGGTAGAGGAGCATCATCTGGCAGTTTACTCAAGCTGACTCAGTGAGGGAGGGGCATTATGTTAATTTTTGCAGATATTGCTAGGTAGCATGGATAATGGTGAGCTGAGCTGCATAGTGGAGTCTTGCCCTACCCCATGGTGGACTCTTCATAGTGCCTAGCATAAATTCTTATGTATAGCTATCCTTAGGTATTTGGAATACAGAGTCTAAAAACAAAGCACAATAGTAAATGGTCTTAGACCAGTGAAACATTAAACAAATGATGAAGACTACTAAACATCCTTACAGTTATCTAAAAATTATAAATATATTTAAAAAATGCAAGTTTACATTACAGTAAAAATCTTAACTATCTGCTAAGTAACAAATTCTAAATGGCTCTAAGTTAGATAAAATTGTTAGTTGACCATATTGAAATTACAGTTTTACATTTCACTACAGCAAATTGTGCCTCTAACATTTATCATTGAGGTCTATAGATCACCATGTACATTTTTAATAGCCTATCAGGTGTTATGCACATTTGCAGAATCTGAAACATGAAGTCTAACATATACAGATTCAAACTACATCTTGTTAATCTAATGTTTTATCCGCAGTCTGAATATTCATAAGGAGAGGACCATCACTCCAAAGGCATAATGAAAAAATAATTTATCTCCATGTTAATTAAAATGTATAAATGGAAGGTATACCCCCTCCCATGAGATGATAATTAAAAGTGTAACTCCATTCTAAATGACTATTCAGAAAGAAAAATAAATAATCATCTATTAATGCATATATTAACAGTAGCTCCACTCAGAAAGCATAGTCAAAAGGAAAACAATATCCCTGCCAAAAAGGCTAAGAATCTGTCATAAAAAAAAAAAAACATATCATCCATACTGCACAAGGTTAGTTGGGAGGGCAATGAAAATATGATTCTGTTCTGAAGATCAAATAAATTGACTTTATCCTCTGAATCCCTAAACCTGGCAAAAACATCACAGCAGGAATGTCCCATTTCAGTGATATAGTCTATGATTACACAGTTGCTGGACCGATAGGTTTCCCTCAGATAAGCATAAATCAATCAGTATTAACATTAGGAAGATACACCTTTTTGAAATGTTGTCCTTGCTTCCAGTTTCAGACTTCTTTCAACCTGAAAACACATGGATACCCCCCTTCTTTCCACAACAATCACAACCAGCACACATCAATTACAAAATATTCAGTAACTGAGACAAGTGCTTGATTAGTAACTTTCAGCTAGTTTAGTTGATTCAAAAGCAACAAACGTTTTGGACACATGAGTAGCTGAGTGAAGAACCAATAGCATTTTCTTTCAGGTTGTAAAACAAACAAACAAAAAAAAAGCCTAAAGGGGATGTAGCAGAAGTGACTTTGTTGTAAGTTTCACATGATACTGGTGAAAATTGTTACTGTTATGTACCTGTATTTACCAAGTGTGCAGATACGGGAAGAGAGCTCAGAACAGAAGGGAAGTAGCTTTTGGCTAACTAACTTCAGCTGAAATAGATGTATTTGTTTTTGACTTATGAAACAGTTACTTATTAAACATTAGCTACTTAAACTGTTTGTGTATACAATTCATTACATACTATGGGTAACACTCATAAACACTGTGAACAATAGCATATGGTTAGAGTGCAATAAAACCCATGTACCAAGCCCTATACAGTTTGTAAAATCTCCACAGTCCCAATGTTTTCTAAGGAGTAAGCACATACACAATTGCTTACTAGAGGAGTGTGGGTATGCAGCTGATAAGTAAATGGTGATTCACAATCTTGTCTATGATTTAAAAAAATAAAAAGTAGACTATACCGTGGAGTAGGAAAGGGAAATTATGGGGAAGCATCACCAGAGAGCACACTGCAAATAATAGCAGTGCAGCACCCAACCTCCAAGAAATGGTCATAGATTGCTCAGCATAAAATAGCTTCAGAACAACATCACCACTCCCTGGAAGGACATTCCCTTTAGAAAAAGAAAAACACTTATGTATGCAAATGCATATCCTACTTTGCACTGCCACACCCCGACAGTATGATATAGCCATGCTTCCACCAATGGGACCCTTATATTCATAAGTTAGTACTAGGCAGATGGTTTGAACAACCATTTATATAGCCTAGCCATGCACCCTAGCTTCCTTCTTAATAAAGGCCATACTACTAAATTAGTGTGAACCCATCCAGCCAGCCATCATGACTTTTATTTATTTTGTTTATCCTTTGTTGCTCAGGTTAGTTCCACTAGGCTAGTGTCCTCTTTTCAGGGGAGACCAGAGGTGGTATTTATATGACCACTGGAAATTTGGCCAAAGCATTGAGGAACTTCACTTATTCTTTCCTACTGGTGCCTTTTGGATCTTTCACATTCACCTTAGCTATCATCAACTCAAGCAGACGGGACCTCTGTCTAATGTGTCATTCAAAGGATGACACAGTCAGGAGTGCAGCACTCCCCTAATGTCACTAGTCCAATTACCTGGAGTGGGGGTAGAATCCACAGCCTTCTGGCCTTCCAGCATGAAAGGCAAGTGTGGTACCTGTTGTACCACTGACATAAGACTTAATTTGAAGTAAGCAAGGTGTTATGTACAGAAAAATAAGTATTTTTATTCACTGTACTGCACTTTAAACTGTGTATAACTGAATTGCCGCCTTCTTTTAACTATTTTTTAGCCATTTCAATTGTTTTGTTGTTTCACAGTTTCAACTATTTGCCTTTGGAGACTGTTTTTCCTGCACTTTGTATTTTCTAGTACTTGTGTATTTTATAGCATAGGCTAGATTCAGATTTGCTGAATCTAGACTGTTTGGCATTTTCTGAGCACTAAAATCAGCCATCTTACATTAAGAGAGCCCCCTGCATCCTTGTGGCAGAAGAGTGTAGCAAAGGACCCATCTGAGTTGGAGATTGTTAGAATAAATTTCAGTATTGAGCATTTCCATTTGGCCAGATTGTTTGAAAATTTGCTTTACTTGTTTTATAAAAAGGGTTCTCACAGTTGCTACATAAGCCCCACATTTGCACCTGTTTTAACACAGCTCCACAGAGTTTGGTGATGAGCCACTGGCCTACTGTCATCATCTGAGCAGTCCAAGGCATCTGTTTGCACATAGCACCATGCAGTGGAGGTAACCATTGGAGATTATAGATACAAAAGCTAAAGTAGATTTATTTTCCCTTAGAAGCTCCCGTGTTCCAACTGAGGTGTCCCTTAAATTGCACTTAGCTACTCGGAGAGCACCTCAGCTGGACTTTCTACAGCAGTTGCCACTTTAACTGAAATCTCCTAAACCCTAATAGTCTCGTTCCCCCTTGAGAGCCCCAATAGTACAGACCCAGCATTAAGCCCCCTGATTAAACCACACCCTTCCTCATTAAAGTAAGCAAATTTATATCTAGTATTATGGATGGTCAGTTCTCCTCCATTTTTCCTGCCAGCCTGACTGACATGGGTATCTGAGGCAGTGTAGCAAATGCCTCATGTACACTGACAACCCACTACTCCTAAACCACTCAAGATCAATTTGTGAGAGATACATATACACTAAGAATTTGGAATCCTTGCTGTCTTGTTCACAAAACAGTGACACTGAACAGGTTGCCAGCCCATATACTACACCTCTTGCACAAACCACCCTTTCAACACTTAGAGCATCATAAGCAGAGGTACTCAACAGAAATTTACCTAAACACCAGAGACCTCCGAACACACAAACATGCTGCACTTAATACAGAACCTACAGCATGCAATACACATAAAACCACAAGCACAAGTGTCTTACCAAACAAGCCGCTAAGGCAAAGCACATCTAAACCAATTTTTTTGGTTATAGGTGGCTCTATAGTGAGGCACACAGATATCCCACTCACCAGGCTGAGACGGATACCATCAGCTGTCTGTTGGATGCCAGGATCCACCAGATCACACACACACTCAAGTCTCTGCACAACAAGTATTATTATGAGTCTGTCATAGTTCATGATGGTGTAAATGACTTGAGATGTACCTCACTAGACTATATGAAGAGAGACATGACTGATCTCTCTGAATATTTGTCTCAGGCAGGTATGTCCGTAGCCTTGAGCAGCATACTACCTTCACCTAAGATGATATCACAATATAAACAAAAAAATGATTGACTTCAACAATTGGCTTAGTTCCTGGTATCATTCTAAGGGGATCCAGTATCTGTCAGCCTAGGATGACATGGTAGATGGACCACACTGCTTTTCCAGAGATGGTCTTCATCTGTCACCTCTGGGATTTCAGTTACTGGGTAAGGCTCTTGTCTCCCCGATACTGCCTTTTTTAGGCAATGTTACAACAACAAAATTCCCAGCATAAAATATCTTCAAAAAGTATCCTCAAGGTTATGCTACTAAATGCTAGGAGTCTAAACTGAAAACTGCACTCACTGGAAGCAACCCTCTCCTTAGAAGATGCAGACATCTGTGCAGTCACAGAGACTTGGTTTAAGGCCACGGAAACCACCCCAGCCATACCCGGTTATAATGCCTTCCACGTATTCAGACCACATACTGAAAGTGCAAGAACTAAAGGAGGTGGATTATCAATATTCATCAAAGATAAGTACGCCAGTAGATTGGTTAAACAAAATGATTCCTTTGAACTAATTCAGGTCCAACTGACTGTAGGTAAGACCCCTCTCCAAATGTGTCTGTTATAAGATCCCCTGCATGAACCAGGATACCAACACTGCATTATTGGATTTACTTGAGTCTCTCTGGATACAACCAGTCACCCTGGTTTTAGGTGACTTTAACTACCCATCAATAGAGTGGGTAAATTATACATGTACTAACACACTGGCTCAAACCTTCTTGGACTTCATCAACTCCAGTACCCTGGACTAGTTGGTTGACACCCCAACAAGGGGCCCAAACATTCTGGATCTGGTGCTGACTAACATGGGTGATCGTTTCACCATCCCATGTGTGTGGCCTTCCCTAGTGAGGTCTGATCATAAATCAATTTCATTAAAAGTAACTATAACATCTGACCCCCCCCCCCCCATAAACAGCAACTAGACTAAATGACTTCTCCAAAGCCAATTACAACCTAGTATGTCTTGGCATTAATAGCTTCATAGCCCCTGTGCTCACTGATGGCATGGACACCTATACTGGGATTTACACCAATGCCTTGTATAAGCATCTATACAAATGTATTGACTCAGCCATGCCTGATAGGCTCAAAACAAGATCCTCAAGAAAGAACAAGCCTGTGTGATGGACATCTGCCATTAACAGATTATACAATAAGAGAAAGAAATTGCTGTCCAAGAGCAGGAAAGAACAGCCTCTGAATTAGAACCATTCTCTCCAAAGCTTAAACAAGCAAACAAGACACCTTGTAAGGCATTCTAAAGCTTCTAAACTATGAATCCAAATTAGCCTCCATCGCTAAGGATAACCATAAGACCTTCTTTAGCTACGTCAGAAACCGTAAATGAAAACCCCAGATCTGTGCAGAACTGGTTGTTAATGGCATGACATATACTGAACCCAGAGAAATAGCCAACCTGCTAGGTGACAGGTTCAGTGAAAACTTCTCCCCCCTGTACCCACCACGTACCCCCCCCAAAGCATCCCTAACACCTGCCCTCCACTTAGTATCTCCAAGGAGAAGGTCATAAACACTCTCTCCAAAGCCAAAAACACAGCCTCTGTGGGACCTGATAATATCCCAGGCTGCATTCTAAATGGATTAAAACAGGAACTAGCTGCACTGCTGGGTACTCTTTTTAACCACAGTCTAAGCACTGGTTTTGTACCTGCTGAATGGAAAACAGCTACCATAATCCCATTACATAAAGGAGGTGCCTCTACAAACCCTGGGAACTATAGACCCATAAGCCTGACCAGCCTAATTTGCAAGGCTATGGAAAGAATAATCATGGACCTTATCAACAAAGATAGGGGAGACCTCCAAACACTCGACCCGACCCAGTTTGGCTTTGTTAAAGGGAGATCCTGCCTCTTGAACTTGGTGAACTTCTTTGAGACAGCCACCAAATCTCTGGACAAACTCAAATCTGTGCATATGGCGTATCTGAAGCTGGCCAAATCTTTTGACACTATTCCCCACTCAGGTATTATTGATAAACTCACCCACCTGGAGATCAACTCATATATTATCAGGTGGGTTGCAAACTGGCTCACTGATAGAATGTACACAGTCAAAATAGGTGACTACCTCCACCAGCAGATCTGTAACCAGTGGTGTTCCACAGGAATCTGTGCTGGGGCCCCTATTGTTTGGAATCTACTTCTTGGATGTACAGCCTAAAGCAAAAGGCCTATGTCTGACAAAGTTTGCTGATGATTGCAAACTGGGTGCAGTCATCGAGTCCCCAGAAGATGTCAACATCCTACAAGAGGGACTTACACAGACAAACGACTGGTGCTAAAGTCATAGGCTTAAATGCAATGCAAAAAATGCATTATAATTCCCATCGGCAAGGGTGACGTCCCTGCAGATTAGAACATCAATAACAACACCCTAAGCATGCGATCAGTGGTGAGAGATTTGGGCACACAGATTGACACAGTGGTAAAAAAGGCTTTGTACGTCACCCACCTCATAAGTAAGGGCATTGCATCCAGAACAAAAGAGGTTATAACCCCCCTGTACTCCTCACTCATCAGGCCAATAATAGAGTACAATGCTACCTTTGGTATGTACCTTACCAGGCACCGGCAGTAAATGGAAAGACCTCAAAGGTTTCTTCCAAAGAAAATTCAGGGTCTTCAGCATATGTCATATGTTGACAGACTGAAATCACTGTTACTATACTCAGTGTCTTACAGACTATTCATAGGTGACCTTTGCTTTGGATGTAAAGCAATCTCAGATCCTGTTCTAATAGAAGTGCTGCACATTTGTAAATCAAATGGTATAGGATGCACTCACTCTGGGGAACTCAACCTAGTATGTGACATCAACAGGACTTGCTAGAGAGACAGATATGTCTCACAGAGGTTCCCTCTCCTCTGGAACAACTTCCAATTCAGGTGAAGCAAAGTCCCCTTGCTGACCCTATTTAAGTATAATTTAGATGATTGGATGGGAAACCGCAAATTCACCCCGGGAGTTTCACCTGTGTCCCTCTTGGACAGGGGCAGTAGTTGTTGTCTTATTTTCATTTAATATACCTTTATATTTTTGGGAACAGGGGTTGTACTTGGCTGGGCATGTAAGGGCCCTAGGACCATTAGCCTAGCAAACTGTTATGATCATATGATCATTTAACATGCAAGAGAAGTTTGTTCCACAGGTAGGTAATCCTTTGACAAATGATCCAATCCCTCCATGAAGTCCTAGTTATGATACAATGTAAGATGAGAGCTTTGAAATGAGTGTTTCCCAACTTTACCTATGTTTCAGAGGTGGAGAAGACCTGATAAAACAGAGTCTTTCATGGCCTGAAAGACAAGCTGGAGAGCTACATGTAGGGGTATGTACAAGACAGAAAAAGTGAACGAATGTTTAATTTGTTCAGATAGCTAAGCCCTTTGATTCTCTTAATTAGGAAATATTAAGATCTTTCAAGCTGGAATATGTGTTTGGTAAAATTAAAACCTGTTAGAACAGTATATTCAATGATTAGTCTAATAAGAGAGGAGTTTACATGGATTAAGTCCACTTTGGATCTGTGATAATTAAGCTGACAATGAAAAAGCTTTGCTTACTATAACTGATATTTGATCAAAGGACAGCTCATTGTTAATGAAAGTACCCAGATCATTTATGACTGCATTTGCTTAAAGTGCGGTTCCATTTATATGATAATCAGTGGAAAAGATTTGCTTTACAATCCAGCTACATTATTTTTTTCCATTAATTTGAATGCCATCATCAGAATACCAGGTGCTGACTTTATGTAGCCCTTGTTGGAAAATAAAAGTTTGTTGGGGGTCAGTAATGTCTCCCAGTTTATAGTCATCTACAAACCTTGGACATCTTTGTTCACATTAGAGGAGTATATGCTGAAGGGAAGGGGAGTAAGTGAAATAGCACAATTTGCTGTCAGCTACATGTTTGGTTAACCACAAACCATGACATCTGTATTATCATGAAAGAAGTAGATTCCAAAGAGAAAGGGATCAAGCAGAGAAACCTGAGAGACTTTGCTAGTAACTTATCTGCTAGTTGAGAAGGTACTACTAACTTTCACCATGTATGTTAGATCAGGAAGGCAGTCAGAAACCCATCGAATAATATAGAGGTTAAAGTTTAGGTTACTAAGTTTATCTGTAATGTCTGTATGGGCAATCATATTGAATACCTTTGCATGTTTGAGATGAGCAGCATGGACAGAATGACCCCCATCAATAGCTTCAGTCAGACTCTGAAAAAAGTTATCCAGATTAAGCAAGTAAGACCTATCATTCACAAAGCCATATTGAGTAACATTGAGTATTTATGTTACCAATTTTGCTGTTAGTGAGATTTACTAAAATCCACTCTATGATTTTACAGATAATATTAGTGAGGTTAATGGCATGATAATTTCCAGGGTCAGTTATAACATTATCCTTATGCAGAGGCACCATGACCACTGTTCTCTAAATTCAGGCACACAGCGTGTGAAGAGATGTGATTAAAAAGCATAAGGGAAGGCTCAGCTGTAACTTACATCATGCTACCAGCAAGGCAACCTGGTGTTTTGTCCTAGCCCATGGAGTAGTTATTTTTAATTTTGGTAATAGCTTCCAGGATCTGGTCCATAATGACAATAGGAAGAACAGTGTCAAAAGACTCAAAGGAGTGGGACATTGGGATGTGACAGAGAGAAATATTTGAGCTAAATTTGTCAGTCGGGACATTTGCTGTGGCTTCATTAAAGAGTTGCTGTTCACTTTGAGTTCAGTGTAGCACTAATCATTACTTCTACTTCTAATGCTACTTATATAGTTGTAAAAAGCCTGGTTGACTACCTTCAGTTCATACTCAGCATTACTCTTCCTAATTATGTTTTTATAATACCTGTAAATGTGTTTATTCTCCTCATTCTGAGTGACGGTGGGAAATTGTTTACATGAATCATATAAGTTTGTCCCCATTACACAGTTGAGATGGCTGTAAAAAGCATGGGTAAATGTGGTGGCTTTAGTGATCAGGTCAGCAGGGGTCAAATCACTTTTGAAATTCTTAAGGACCTCAGATAGAGATATAGGTTGAGCTTTGGAGTAATCCTTGAGATGAATTTGTGGGCAATTTGATATTAATTTAGAGGTAAAAGCAACAGTCTGGTGGTCAGATTTGATCAAGGATGGTGGTCTGCAATTAGTGCTGATGATTAAGGCATGAACTGTTAATGGGCTGCAAACTGCTGTACTCCAGGATTTAATTCTGTCAGTCTCCATTTGCCTACTGTGTGACTCTTGAGCAAGTCACTTTAACAGACAGGGCTACAACATTGGCAGATGGCAAAGAGGACTAAGGCTTTGACTTGTTAGTGAGCTCATTCATGTCCAAAGGTGTTAGGTTTGAATCTTTCCACCTTCATTTACCTCCTGTGTGATGTGAGCAAGTCACTTAACCAGACAGTGCATAGATGGAATTTGGAATTTGGGAAAGGCTCCTTAATATTATGAAGGACTGCGTGCCTGGTAACTGACTGTGAACATCATTCCTGAAAAGGAACACTTGTGTCCTGTTGCATTAGTTGGATAACAAATAAAACACCACATTATTATGTGTCACAACTCAAAAAAAAAAACACAAAATAATAAAAGGAAAACCAGTCGCAAAAGTCCAACTGCTAATTCAAATATAAATTTATTTAGCGCTTTCGTCCAGTAGTTTCATGGGACTTCATCAGAATGCACTCCATTAAAAATGTCCTAAGCCAAACAAGTCACGTGCTATAAATACCTAATCAATGCTTCAAAATGTATACAAAGTATAAAAATACGTATATACTAAAATGCCAGCGCATTCCCTATGATTGCTACACACATAATTGCATCTGATAAAACCCGTCTATATGTTTGTACATAAAAACAACTGATGATGCATAACAAAATGAAATAACAAAATGAACAAGGTAAGTAAATGAATGGGCCTATGGCACCATCCCTCTAAAATTACCTGTGCTGTACCTTTAATTTCAGTAGACAAAAAATGGATGCCATTTCATTCAAGCCTGGTGCTGTAGTTGCATTCAAATACAATTGCCACCAAAGTTCCTTCTTTTTTAGCAAAAAACCCAAGGGCCCTCCTCTAGGACATCATAACATTTATTACAACAAGAAATTTAAAAGTATGACTTGGATACTCTTCAATATGTTTATACAAAGCGTTAAGTGTGCTTCTTATTTTTCATGTCATCCAAATGTGTTGTAAATGCATTCCTTCAATTTTCTCTCCATTTTCTCAATGTAAAAAGTGGAACATTATTGGCAAACAGTGAGGTAAACTACCCCTGAGGTGTTACAATTGAATTTGCCTTTGATACTAATATTCTTATCTTGTATTGAAATAATGTTCCTATGGAACATGTACTTACAATAATAGCAACATCCACAACTGGGCATTTTATTATTAACGTTAGTCATATTGTCAGGTAAATGCTCAAACAGGGTCTTGAAATTCAATCCCTTCTTGTATATACATTTTGGTTTTGCACCTATTATGTCTGAATGTGGTGTTAGTAGGCCCATTTTTTTACTAAAATATCTTGAATAACTTTCCTGTCACTAGAATATGAAGCAATGAAGGTAGAACTAAAATCCTCTCCATGCCTGACTTTCCTTGTGAACCATAATTTTGTTCTCCCTTGTAGTCATAACAGGAGATGATGTACCATTCATGATTGAATTCAAAGGCTCATTATTGTTCAGTAAAGGGACATAAGCTCCATTTTGTCTCTTGGAAACCACTTTGCTGGTTTTCCTTACATTATTAAGTGTGCAGGACAAGGTCAGTTATATTTCTCCCTATCACAGGAAATTGGACAATTTCATCTAGGTTTGCCTTGTAGTTATTAAATCAAGAAAATGCTGGGCATGTTTGTTGCTAGCTGTGTTAAGACTCTCAGACAATGGCTAGGTAACTGAAGTAATATAGAACTAAAATATTGGGATTAATAAATATGAAATCTGACTTGGTGTACCTGAGCTTGTTGAATCTTGCTACACTAACTGTATTTTGTTTGTATATTGCCCTTGTATCACCTGGGTTTGGACCTTCCACATTAATTGGATTTTGTTTTCTGCCCTTGTTTCATCTGGGTTTGGATTTTCACAAGCTGATCTGCATTTTACTTCTAGCACTACAATAATTAATTGCATATCTTGGCTTGGAATTAGCTGATGTGACTATGGATTTCTGCATTTCTCACCGTTTTCCTAAATGTCCTTTAAGTTGAAAATGGATTTTTTGATCTGGCTCATTTACTAAATTGTAGGACACTTGAGGAGCTTAGTAATATGAACATTACAATTGTGAAAAATGAACTTCAATTATAGCTGCAAAATAATGATTTATGAAACTCTTGGAGCCTTAACATGCCCTGCTTACTGCATATACTAAATCTGAGGTCACTATACCTATGGGTAGGAGGCAAAACTCTGAGGTATTGCATTCAGTATATAGTCCTCCACATTTCCCACAATATTCCTGTAATTCCTAGGATCACAGTTACATTCCTAAAAATTGCAATTGGGAGTTGTGACTACCCTGTATGATGTCAGATGATCCCTAGTTCATGTGACAATTTACAACTGTACATTATTTACAGTATGTTAATACATTATTCCTCATGCTTTTCCTCTTTTGTGACTGTTCTATTGCTACAGCTGGTAGTGACTTAAAAGGGATACTTGTTCAGTGTACTTGTCTGCAAAATACAATAAAATGGATTCTTCTCTTCAGACGACCATGCCCATTTCACTGTATTAAATGAAACCAAAACCACTTTGTCTAAAGTATTATCTTTACAAGTCAGATAACTGAAAACCACCTTTTGCAGTGAAATTGTACACACACTATAGCAAGTTAAATTTGAAAATTATATATATATATATATATATATATATATATATATATATATATATATATCCTGAGTGAGAGATTCAGGAAACCCATGCAATATTATAAAGTTTATAGCAGATTACATAGGATGCAAGGACCTATAAGAAAGGTTTTGAATGAATAATGAGTAAAGCTTGGCATAACTGGATATACCCTTGCCTTTGGTAGGATTTTGTGTAGAGAGTTAGCAAGGGTGTCGATAGCTAGGTCTAGCCTAATGGCAGCAGGATTGAACACCTGCAAATGCCACCAACAACCTTGATTAAGTTAGCAACCAGAGGCACAGTGGGATATAGAACTTCAGTAGTATATTTTAAATGGTGATGTATCCTTTTCTCATTATCATTCAAGAATGGTGAGGAATAAATCTAGGACAAATGTGAAAAAGTTTTTCCTCCAATGAAATAGTGAATAAACTTTAAAAAGCTACTGGCAGAAACTACAGAAGCAGGAATGTTTGGTCATTTTTTGTTGGGCTTGATGTGGTCTAATCTGCATTGTATTATGTGTGCCTGTGCAGTTCACTATGTCATGCCAAACAGTTTCACCTGTACAATTGACAGTATCATGCCAAACAGTTTCACCTGTACAGTTCACTGTATCATGCTGAGCAGTTTCACCTGTACAGTTCACTATGTCATGCTGAGCAGTTTCACCTGTACAATTCACAGTATCATACTGAACAGTTTCACCTGTACAATTCACTGTATTATGTCGAGCAGTTTCACCTGTACAATTCACAGTATCATGCCGAACAGTTTCACATGTAAAATTCACTGTATGATGCTGAACAGTTTCACCTGTACAATTCACAGTATTATTCTGAACAGTTTCACCTGTACTATTCACATTATCATGCCGACCAGTTTCACCTGTACAGTTCACTGTATAATGCTGAGCAGTTTCACCTGTACAATTCATTGTATCATGCTGAGCAGTTTCACCTGTACAATTCAGCGTATCACGCCGAACAGTTTCACCTGTACAGTTCACTGTATCATGCTGAGCAGTTTCACCTGTACAATTCAGTGTATCATGCCGAACAGTTTCACCTGTACAATTCCATGTATCATGCTGAGCAGTTTCACCTGTACAATTCACTGTATCATGCAGAACAGTTTCGCCTGTACAGGTCACAGTATCATGCTGAGCAGTTTGACCTGTACCATTCACTGTATCATGCTGAACAGTTTCACCTGTACAATTCAGTGTATCATTCAGAACAGTTTCACCTGTACAATTCACAGTATCATGCTGAACAGTTTCACCTGTACAATTCAGTGTATCATGCCAACAGTTTTACCTGTACAATTCACTTTATCATGCTGAGCAGTTTCACATGTAGAATTCACTGTATCATGCCAAACAGTTTCACCTGTACAATTCAGTGTATCATGCAGAACAGTTTCACCTGTACAATTCACTGTATCAAGCTGAGCAGTCTCACCTGTACAATTCACTGTATCATGCTGAGCAGTTTCACCTGTACAATTCACTGCATCTTGCTGAACAGTTTCACCTGTACAATTCACAGTATTATTCTGAACAGTTTCACCTGTACAATTCACATTATCATGCCGACCAGTTTCACCTGTACAGTTCACTGTATAATGCTGAGCAGTTTCACCTGTACAATTCACTGTATCATGCTGAGCAGTTTCACCTGTACAATTCACTGCATCTTGCTGAACAGTTTCACCTGTACAATTCACTGTATCATGCTGAGCAGTTTCACCTGTACAATTCAGTGTATCATGCCAGTTTCACCTGTACAATTCACTGTATCATGCTGAGCAGTTTCACCTGTACAATTCACTGTATCATGCTGAGCAGTTTCACCTGTACAATTCACTGCATCTTGCTGAACAGTTTCACCTGTACAATTCACAGTATTATTCTGAACAGTTTCACCTGTACAATTCACATTATCATGCCGACCAGTTTCACCTGTACAGTTCACTGTATAATGCTGAGCAGTTTCACCTGTACAATTCACTGTATCATGCTGAGCAGTTTCACCTGTACAATTCACTGTATCATGCTGAACAGTTTCACCTGTACAATTCAGTGTATCATGCTGAGCAGTTTCACCTGTACAATTCACTGTATCATGCGGAACAGTTTCACCTGTACAGTTCACAGTATCATGCTGAGCAGTTTGACCTGTACAATTCACTGTATCATGCCGAACAGTTTCACCTGTACAGTTCAGTGTATCATTCAGAACAGTTTCATCTGTACAATTCACAGTATCATGCCGAACAGTTTCACCTGTACAATTCAGTGTATCATGCCGAACAGTTTTACCTGTACAATTCACTGTATCATGCTGAGCAGTTTCACCTGTAGAATTCACTGTATCATGCCAAACATTTTCACCTGTACAATTCAGTGTATCATGCAGAACAGTTTCACCTGAACAATTCACTGTATCAAGCTGAGCAGTTTCACCTGTACAATTCACTGTATCATGCTGAGCAGTTTCACCTGTACAATTCACTGCATCTTGCTGAACAGTTTCACCTGTACAATTCACTGTATCATGCTGAGCAGTTTCACCTGTACAATTCAGTGTATCATGCCAGTTTCACCTGTACAATTCACTGTATCATGCTGAGCAGTTTCACCTGTACAATTCACTGTATCATGCTGAGCAGTTTCACCTGTACAATTCACTGCATCTTGCTGAACAGTTTCACCTGTACAATTCACAGTATTATTCTGAACAGTTTCACCTGTACAATTCACATTATCATGCCGACCAGTTTCACCTGTACAGTTCACTGTATAATGCTGAGCAGTTTCACCTGTACAATTCACTGTATCATGCTGAGCAGTTTCACCTGTACAATTCACTGTATCATGCTGAACAGTTTCACCTGTACAATTCAGTGTATCATGCTGAGCAGTTTCACCTGTACAATTCACTGTATCATGCGGAACAGTTTCACCTGTACAGTTCACAGTATCATGCTGAGCAGTTTGACCTGTACAATTCACTGTATCATGCCGAACAGTTTCACCTGTACAGTTCAGTGTATCATTCAGAACAGTTTCATCTGTACAATTCACAGTATCATGCCGAACAGTTTCACCTGTACAATTCAGTGTATCATGCCGAACAGTTTTACCTGTACAATTCACTGTATCATGCTGAGCAGTTTCACCTGTAGAATTCACTGTATCATGCCAAACATTTTCACCTGTACAATTCAGTGTATCATGCAGAACAGTTTCACCTGTACAATTCACTGTATCAAGCTGAGCAGTTTCACCTGTACAATTCACTGTATCATGCTGAGCAGTTTCACCTGTACAATTCACTGCATCTTGCTGAACAGTTTCACCTGTACAATTCACTGTATCATGCTGAGCAGTTTCACCTGTACAATTCAGTGTATCATGCCAGTTTCACCTGTACAATTCACTGTATCATGCTGAGCAGTTTCACCTGTACAATTCACTGTATCATGCTGAGCAGTTTCACCTGTACAATTCACTGTATCATGCCAAACAATTTCACCTGTACAATTCACTGTATCATGCCAAACAGTTTCACCTGTACAGTTCTCTGTATCATGCCGAACAGTTTCACCTGTACAATTCACTGTATCATGCTGAGCAGTTTCAGCTGCACACTCCACTGTATCATGCTGAGCAGTTTCAGCTACACACTTTACTGTATCATGCTGAGCAGTTTCACCTGTACAATTCGCTGTATCATGCAGAACAGTTTCACCTGTACAATTCACTGTATCATGCAGAACAGTTTCACTTATACAATTCAGTGTATCATGCTAAGCGGTTTCAGCTGCACACTTCACTGTATCATGCTGAGCAATTTCAGCTGCACACTTCACTGTATCATGCTCAGCAGTTTCACCTCTATAATTCACTGTATCATGCTGAACAGTTTCTTTGCTGAACAGTTTCTTTGATACCAGTTTCTCTACAGTCACTTGGCATTTCTGTCTCCAGACTTAGATGTTGCAAGTCCCAGAGTCTCACATTTTCATTTGGGGAGAATTGCAAAGAAGAAATGATCGGGTATTAATTAACTGATTGCTCTGATGGTAGACTGAGTAGTAGTAAGGTTACGGTTAATTCCACAGACTAGTAGGGAAAACAGAATTAAGTAACATATTTTCTAACCAGCAGAGGGAAGAAAATACCAACAGTGTCACTTTCATAAGGGAAAGCATTCTCTGAGTTATTCCTCATGTAGCTCTAGATTTTTCTTGGATATAGTACTGTATAATGTCTTCATATGGCCTATGTCTCAGTCATTCATAAGAATGCTTTCAACTGTGTTAATTGATTTCTTGTACTGTCAGCATCTGATTCACTTAAGTTATAACAACTGGCAAGTTACATTCAAACAGAAAACACCATGCATGATTTTAAAAGGGTATTATGGAAATGCTTGTATAGGAGTATGTTAGAAGAACTTGTTTTGAAGGTTTTATAAGCATATATACTTTAGTTAGTTTTAATGTTATAAATAACTTGGACTTTGGGTTATGTATATGTATTTATTGTATGTCAATTTTGTATTTTTCAATTTTTAACTTTATGATTTATGAAATATTTTGTTGAATGTATACTTATAAGGTTGAAACAAGCTAGTACATAAGAGTTACATTAGATGCACTGTTGCACTTTAAGAGCAGTAGGATGTGATGTCATGGCTTTAAAGTAATTTAACTTACTGTGACAGGAAACACTGTAAATCTGATGAAGTTCCTAATACATTAAGCTCAGGATGAAAGCACTTATTTGTTTTACTAATAAAAACAGTTGTGAGATCTGGTACTGCATTCACTTTTTTATTTTTTGAGAAAGCACCATGCTCACAAATGAGTGAACAGATGATAAATGTCAGTGTGTAAAGCAGTTAATTTATTTTCAGTATCAACTTTATCCAGTTCAAATTTGTGGGGGTAGCTGGAGCCTATCCCAGTGTAGTATGGGTCACCAATTTTTCATTCCATGACAGGGCGCGCGCGCGCACACACACACACACACACACACACACACACACACACACACACACACACACACACACACACGCACACACACATACACACACACACACACACACACACACACACACACACACACACACACACACACACACAATCTCACCAGTTCTTTTATAGGATGTGGGATGAAACTGAAGATCTGCTAAAAACATATGTAGATATAGGGAGAACATGCAAACTCCACACAGAAGGCATTCTAGCCGATAACAAAACCAGTGAATGAAACAGTCTAAGACAGCAACAGTTCTAACTGCTGCACCACTGTCGTACCTGTGTAATGCAGGTTTTGTTCACAACATTTAGTCTTTTGGCTGTATCACTGATTTTTCTGTTACCTTCCCTGGGCATCTTGCCAGTTTTCCAGGTATTTAAAGTAATACCTGCAGAAATGACAGATATCATGGATTAAAGCGACTTGTGTTATATATGAACTTTTCACACTGGGCTGTCTTAGTATTTTTGGAAAACATACATAAGCACTGATTGTGTTTGCTTTACTAGCCTACTACCTCCAAGGGTTTAACTGCAGCTGCACAAGACTAAAATACTGGCTTTGTGAAGAGCAATTTTCGGGTGATTGAATGATTTACATGCAGTTAATTGTGCAAATAAAATTTATCATATGATTTTGCAGTGGGGGAAGGCCTCCTACACAGTTTTGCCCTAATTAATTACTCTCACTCTGAGGTCACAAGCTCTTGAAAATGAGTACAGTACTCACCTTTACATAAGACCTGGAACTGAGACCCTTCCACATTGAGGGCGCAGTCTTCCTTCTCTCCTTAATTTTAACTTGTGACAGCTTGCTGTCATTTTGCTTCCTGACATAAAATTTTGCATTAAAGTACAGTTTCAAGATGTTAAGGTGCTATCATTGTGCATTTCAGGAATCTGAATTCCAAAGCATAATTTTTAAGGAATGTGTCCCTAATCTATAATGAACCTGGTGTGTGTGTGTGTATAATTGAACACACTATGCAGTACCAAAAAACACAAAATCAAGAAAAGTTCAACTACTTTACTAGAAAATGCAAACTTCCAACAGTCCTCCACAGACCCAGGTTTCACCTATTACAGCTTTTTCAATGTAAGGAGACATAAAAAAACAAGCTGCCCAATAAATAACATATTCTGCATCACATGACATCTTAAAGAAGAAAAAAAAACGCATCACAGGTTTATATATATATATATATATATATATGTGTGTGTGTGTGTGTGTGTGTGTGTGTGTGTGTGTGTGTGTGTGTGTGTGGTGTGTGTGTATGTTTATGGGTCTACATCTAATGATCGACTGTCACATAGCCAACTTTCAAATAACTGAGATGAAAAGAACGAAACTGCAGAAACCCGAACTGTGAATTTCACCCGGGTGAGGAAATACATGGCTGACTGTGAACAAATCTTACACTGAGGTAAGTATAACCCACATAGGTGGGGGAATACACCCCCACTCCCCCCAACTAAATATACCAACTCTGGGATTGCACTACACTGGAGAACAGGGCTTGTCGGCCAAGTGTTTACTTACCTTCATAAACAGTTCGAGTTTCTGCAGTTTCATCCTTTTTGTCTCGGTTATTTGAAAGTCAGCTATGTGCCAGTCGATCATTAGAAGTAGACCCATATATAGATGTAATTGTAAATAAATTCTATTTGTAAACAAACATATACCTAGTATTATTTCTTAGTAACAGTAAAACTGATCTCTAGTTGCCTAAAATATACATATACATACATATATAGAAAATATATATATAATTATAACCTAGTGACCATACATCTATAAACATTCTAATAAACAATAAAAAAATACAGAAAAATGTCATATGCACTTAAAAATGACTCAGTTATGAATGCTCATTCAAACCTGGTGGTACTAAAGCCCCTAAATTAATGATCTACATGTGTTCCTTCTTGATTTAATATCTCCACTTTCCACCCATAGATATATTCCCCAGTATTTTATCAATCCCTGTAAAGGAAAAAAATAGCAGAGGAATGTGTAATAATGTGTTTGTATAGAGCACTTTTTATTCTTCAACAACTAATATCACTAAGGTGAAACACTATCCTCTGCTTAAAACTACAAGTCATTTGCCCCACATAAAAAACCCACACCCACACACTACCAAATAAACTGTCCAACTGGTTGTTCAAGTTATATGACTACATAATGGTAGTGTTAGCTGAGGTGAAACATTCTGTTTTACACATTTTAACACAATATACACAAGAAAAACTACTCTTGGGGTTAAATTCCCTCTATATGCAGGTGGACTACAGAAATTTTTCTTATGGGCTGGCAACATCTAGCCCAAAGATGCCCTCTACAATGATCAAACTGTACTTCTCTAGGTAGGAGACCTGAAAAAATTGATCAGCAGTCAAAATATTTCAATGTGATTTAAAGATGTTTTGAATCAAAAAAGTATTAGTCCCATAGGTAGTTAAAAACCTAATATTATTTACAGTAGACTTATCTTCCCTGTTTTATATATAAGCAGATCTGATTTGAATTTGCTTTGTACCATAACCTGAGCTTCCTTTACACTTACATATATACATACATACATACATACATACATACATACAAATGTTTCAAGCACGGGCATTAAGCCCTTCTAGCCTGCCAATATGCCAAAATACGTGTTCCCATAATAAACGTCCAGGCTGTTCTTAAAAATATCTAATCTAGTACTTGCTTTAATGTAATTTGGTAGTCTGTTCCAAGCATCAGCTACTCTGTCAGAGAACCAATTACACTTCTCATTCCTATAGAACCTTCTACATAGGTTGTCTGATGATTCTCTAGTACTTTTTGATAACCCCAAACATTCCCAGAGGTAGTTGTATATAAATGCCCTATATACCTGAATAAGATCTCCTCTTAAATATCTGTAAGAGACACTGTACAAGTTCAGATATTTTAGTCTTTCATAATAACTTAGATTTTCACATCCATGGATGCCCTTAGCATATTTCCACTGTACTCTTTCCAGTTTATTCATGCTTGTTTTCCTATAGAAGAGTTTCCATATTATTATTCCATACTCAAGTTTGGGTCTAATGTAACCAACAAACAATGACTTCATTATGTTTGATTTCCTAGACTTTATAAATCTTTTTATACAACCTATAGTTCTGTAATTATCATTACCAATTGGTTGATATGATTAGAAAAACTCATAGCTGAATCTACCCATATACCCAGGTCCTTAAATGAGTCTACAGTTTCAATCACTGTGTGCTGTATTAAATATTCACCTTTCAGTTTATGTCTCCCAAATCCCATATGCTTAGTTTTTGATGTATTTATCAACATATTATTCTCCTGTGCCCAGATCGTCAATTTAGTCAAATTATTTTGCAGACATGCCTTATCTGTAACACTTGTAATCAGTTTACCCAATTTCAGGTCGTCAGCAAATAGACTGTAGAACACCTAGATGAAAAAGTAAGGTCTGAAAGATACAATCTAAACAAGTAAGGGCCTAGTACAGAGCCCTGTGGGACACCTTGACTGTAACCAAGGATTTCACCCGTCCAGTTGGTATGTAATACTTACCATGTCCTATTTGTAAGCCATGTAGCTATTCATCTTATCAACAATACAGCAATACCTAGTTGTACTAATTTATTGATCAGTGTTTTCTGCATGACCCTGTCAAATGCTGAAGTTAAATCTATATAAATCACATCACAGTACAATTTTTCATTCACAGCTGTTATTATATTGTTATAGAACATCATGTTACAGGTGGTAATAGATGTATTTTCAACATATGCATGTGATATATGGTTTCAAGTCCCAACCTATCCAGTTCTGGCAATAACTTAACCAGTATTACCTTCTCCATTATTTTTCCACAACATGAAAGTAGACTTAAGGGTCTATATGATTCAGGTTTTGTCCTACTCCCCTTTCCCTAAAAGACAGGTTTAATAAGTGCATGTCTCCAATCTCGAGGAATCTCCCCATATTTATATGACCTAGTGAATAATAGATGTAATGGCAGTGTAAGTTCTTGCTTAAGTGTTCTCAGGTCATTGTTATTTATTCCATCGCCTCCCTGCCCTTTGTTTGGTTCCAGTTTGCACAGTTCTTTTTCAATATAATCTAATTTGATTCCAGTATCTGGGGTTACCTGGATGTCACTAAGACAACTTACCACCCCTTTTGTAGAGCCAAACTGTTTTGCATAAGATTTTGTAAATATATCTATAATCTGTTGTGTCTAAGAATAAATTTTAGAATCTGCACACAGTTTATCAATTTGTGTATCTTTACTCCTTCCACATCTTATGTATCTATAAAAAAGGTTTCCTATTATGCTCAATATCTTTATATAAATGTTCTTCAAATTTTTCTTGATCTTGCCTAACACTATGCTTAATCTGTTTGTCCAGCTTGTTTATTTCACTTTTCAAAGTTGTAGTTCGACCTCTCTTCCATTTCTTATATTTTTTGTCTCTCACCTTAATCAGGTATCTTATTCTTATGGAAATATACCCCCCGATGTTGCGTGCCTAGATCTTGATGTTAGACATTTTTTTTTTACTTTTTGCACTCAAACAACTTCTCTTTCAAAACTTTCCACATTTCATCTGCAGTTTTTCCAGTGAACACTTCACTCCAGTTAGTTTTATATAGTAACTGTTTTGCTTCCCTATAATCTGTAATTAACCTTCTGTGCATTGGCTTAGATTTCAGTTTGGCAGAATTATCTAGCAACAAATTAACCTTTATGACCCCATGATCACTGCACATCAATGGTGGTAAAACATGACTTGAAGTTACAGTAATTTCTTTGGTAACACAAACAATATCTAGTATATCCCATCCCCTGGTAGGTTTTTTTACAATCTGAAGCATTTGTTGTTCCTGAATATACTCTGTGAATAATTTCTTTACTAACATTGTTGAATCAATATTATTCCAGTCTGTTTCTGGTAAATTTAAGTCCCCAGCTAATATTATTCTTCCCTCCTGTGTTTCATGTAAGAAATGTATGAATTCCTCTAGGTCATCTGCACGTGACTTTGGTGGTCTGTACACTCCAACAATTGTTATATCTTCCAGGGTTGTCTTTATTGTCACAGTTAGACAGTCTATAGTATTGGTGTTATCATTGAACATGTAATAATCACAAGTCACATAGCTATCTTTAATCCCTATCATAACACCTCCACCTGATTTTTTGTTAGAATGTCTGTTACAGTAAAAACATTTATACCATGACAGAACTGGTTTCCAGTCATTGTTCTTTAACCATGTTTCACAAACTATAACAACATCAATCTTGTGGGAACGTAGCAAATTTTCTAATAAAAAAACTTTATTATTAATTATTAATGCTCCTTGCTTTAACAACCATCAGAGATGCATCAAATGTTGTTATCTGTGAAATGTTACATTTTGACCTGGCAAAAATCCTGGCTAGTGTTTGTCAAATATTGCAAAATATCTGCTGCAAAAATTCTCTTCCCTGATCTAGACAAATGCACACCATCCTGTCTGAACACGTGTGCCCAAATGAAGGCTTGGATGCTCGACACATTTCCGTTTTTTAAAACAGGACATTTTTTCCATGTAGGTGTTTATCCAAAAAAATCTTTCTATTCACAGTGATCTGACTATCCTTTCTATATGTGATTTGTGAAAATATGTCCTAACACCAGTACAAGCTATACTATCTAGGAGTGCTGTCAGTTCCCAACTAACAGAAAGAGAATCTTTGTTGGTGACATCATTTGTACCAACATGAATAAAAACAGATCCATACTTCCTTACATTAAGGCGCTCCAAGGCTTGTTTCACATCTTCTATTTTTGCTCCTGGCAAGCATAACACTACTCGATGTTCATTATCATCTCTGCAAATATAAGTATCAGTTCCTCTAATAACTGAATCTCCAGTTACAAGAATATCTTTGCTGACCATCTCTGAAGAATCTTCAGCTTCTAATACAGTCATTTCTGCTCTATCAATTGTTACAAAGGATAGGATCTTAATCACTATTAGTCTTATTAATCCCACTGTTTTCATTGCGTATTAAATTCTCATCCAGCTGGCATTGTAAATCCACAGCTTGAGCCATGTAGTCAACATCCGTCTTTCTCTTCTTTTTTCTTACAATAATGTTCTTCAATCCTTCCATGTTCAGTTTTGATTTCTTCCTTTTCCCCTCCCCTTGCCTCTTTTTTCAACCTTTTCCATTGGAAAGGTGATGCCTTTTTCTGTAGACTGAGGGTTTTCTGACAGATAGATATCTTCATTCCCTGTCACCAGTGTGTTACATAACAAAGCAGAATCCTTTTTACTACGTATTCTCTTTCCTTTACAGTCATTAATCAGTTTCTTTTTCTTCCTTGTTATTTGTTGAGAACTTCTTCCTTTCTTTTTTTTTTTTTTTTGTTTCCTTCTAAACAAACCATATCCTCAGATTTCTGAGTACTTGCATCCACAATTCCATAGTTCTCAGGGGCCTCATCATGTTTCATAGGAGTTGAATGTTCTTTGCAGAAAATAGATGCATCATTTCCTAAATCTGTTCTATTTGTTCTATGCCTAACGTTATTTAGTTCATCAGTCCAGTCATTAATATATGATACAATATTTCTCCAAGCCATGCCAATTACACATGTGCAATCATCATCATTAAGTCGAGACTTTGGGCATCATAATCGCTCTGCAAAAACCTATCATTCATAATATTGGCTTCCCTTTCAAAATCACCTTCAGCACTACAAATCCTATGGATCCTCTTAATACTGATATTTAGAAATCTTGGTGCTGCGGTAGTGTTGTCGCCTCACAGCAAGATGTTGTCCCATTCTATTCTCAGCTAGAGCGTCTTCTGTGTGGAGACATGCATGAATGAGCGTGCCTTCGTTGAAGGTTGTGCGTCAGGGCTGGTAACTCGGCACGTAAAAATCCACTACCAAACATTAGTGGACCGGAGTTCCACTGTGGCGACCCCTAACCGGGATAAGCCGAAAGACACAACAACAACAACAACTTAATGATATACTTAGCATGACAACTGTATGCCAACAAAAATAATTTTTAGCAAATGATTTTATATAGGGAGTTGTTACAAGATTTCCATTTGGACCTTTCAAAACACTGTCGAAAACATTGACACACTTCTAATCAAAAGAAATTTTAGAAACCAATGTCAAAATCTTTATCATTCAAATAACCCTCCAAAAATCCAAAAAGAGTGATTGATCACCCTTCCAAATCATCCAACAATCATCTAAAAGAATGCTTCCACATCCCGATCTCATTATAAAATGTATTGGACTTACTTTTACAAATACAGGTCTTTTCAAGATAACCCATAACTAAATCAGCATAAATAGGTGGAAAAGTAGCGCCCATAGCAGTACCCTTAAGCTGATGGCAACTATCTCCTTTAAAATAACACATTTTTAAACAATACTTCTTCAAAAGAACTAAAAGGAAGTCTATTAAACTCAAATGAATATAAATATGCTGCTTCAAAAAAATGCCCTAACCCCCCATGACATATACTTGTATATAATGAAATGAATCCAATGTGCAGAAAGTATCAGATTCAGCTAACAAGACATCACATATAATATTCATCAATTCAGTAGAGTCAATCAATTGAGCTGGCATCAAATCCAACAAAGGCTTCAAATGGCCTTACAAATAAAAAAAAAAAAAAAGGTTTGTCAGTGAACTAATAGTTACTACAATTGGTCATCCTAGAGGGGGAAATTTATATCTTTGGTAACAAATATAAGGGTCTGTATTATTTCCTCGAAGAGGCATTTCATCAAACGCCTCTTCATTGATCCTAAAACCGCAAACTTTCAAAATATCGAACCTCCACATAAGTGATTTCTTTCCCTTGGAAAGAAATTGCTTGCCCTACAAACACCAACAAATAACCACAAACACTGCAAAGTGGGGGGCTTCACCCTTCACACCCCCCAACGTGGGGGGCTGTGCTCCCCAAACCCCCCTAACTAAATATACCAACTCTGAGATCGCACTACAGTGGGGAAAATGGCAAACTGAAGAGGATGGCCAGGCAACTTCTTTCTCAAAGAAAGGAATTGCTTATGTGGACGTTCAATGTTTTCAAATTTCGCGGTTTCAAGTTCGATTAAGAGGTGTTTGATAGAATGCCTCTTCGAGGAAATAATAGGAACCCAAATATAATACTTGACGAACAGGATTTTCTACCACTAAGTGTATTTTAGTTTCTAAAGAAATGATCTCCCTCTTAACCTATAAATCCAACACATCATTAATTTGTCTATTAAAAACAGGATAAAAAACAAAAGTAGAATAAACAGTGGCACACATGTCCAAGCAAAATAGTTTAATATAAAAAATATATAATATATTAAAAGTATTTTGCTTGGACATGTGTACCACTGTTTGTTTTACTTTTGTTTTTTATTAGTTACTGGTTTATGAGTGGTAATTCTTTAGGTCCACCGTATTTTTTTTATTAAAAACAGAAGTAGGATTCAACACTGTTTTATGGTAAAATACCACACAGAAAAATGTTAAAGTACCACTGCATGATAATCCTTGTGGTGCCAAATAACAACAGCTCCACCCTAGTCAGACATGGTAATAACTAACCCAGCCTTAGATTTCAAATAACTCAATGTTTGTTTTTCATCCAATGAAATATTATGCCAGTAATTCATAAAGATATAAGGTTCACCCTTATTTAAATCTTTAATAACATTAAGTTCAAATGATTTAACTATGGGGATGATAGGGAGGTTGAAAAGCAGATTTCCTAAATGTAAGCATAGATTCACAATTGATATCATGACAAATCTATGTTTCCTAAATGTAAACATAGATTCACAACTGATATCATGACAACGATTGTGAGCATAACAATATTTTAAATTTAATAACCTGCAAAAATTATTTAAATCACTAACAGTCTGATATTGTGTTACATAACAATTAGGAACAAATAACTGTTTAACAATGATATGTCATATTCAAGAAACTATTGACCAAACTGCAGAAGTGTGCGAACCAAATACTCCACAATAAAGCCACTGGTATATTGATGCTGTAGAAAATGCTGGTAGTCCACAAAGTAAAGCAAAAAAGTTTATTGTAAGGCAATAGAAAGCTGGTAAGCACTTTCGTCCTCAACAAAAGAACTTCATCAGACAAATTAAAATCAAACACAGAACACATTTTAAAGACTCCCTTTGTGCTTCACATGATAGTAGCCACTCCCCCTAAGTAACAAAAATTTAAAAGGGCAATACAAACTGTGATGTCAATGACAAAATGTTAAATAAATACATGTTAATAGATATAAAAAATATAAAAAATATATAAAACAGATCATCCACTTCACAATTTTTTAAAAGAGCAATGAATAAATATATAAATAAATATATAAATAAATAATCATCTATTTAAAGCTCTCAATTTTAAAAGGGAATTAATGGAGAGGGATTCATTTAAACCTGGCCAGTTGTTCGCATTTAATAACAACTGCCAGTATAATTCTCTCTTTTCTAGTAAGGTAGACCATGCACCTCCCCTGATATCCATCGTGACACCATCAATAACAAAAAAATGAAAAGTGTGGTCACTGTTCTCTGAGGTATGTTTATACAAAGCATTTGTCTCTTTGCATGTTCTTATTTCATACAAATGTTCATATATTCTATTTTTACATTTTCTATCAGTTTTTCCAGTGTAAAAACAATCACATAGGTTACAGAGGGCACAATAAATAATACGTTCAGAGTTACAGTTATACTTATTTTTGATATGAATATTAGTGTTGTTGATCATAAATACTGTTCCTTCCTTTATAAAGGGACAGTATCGACACATACCACACTTCAACATACGTCCATTTGAAAAATGATTCATAGCATGTCCTTTCTCAAAAAAAATGTTTAAATTTCTACCTTTTCTAAAAATAACAGTAGGTTGTTCATCAATGTGTGTTCTGATACTTCGGTCATGTGTTAGGATTGACCAATTTTTACTCAAAATATATTTAATATCAGGACTATAAATCGTGTATGTAGAAATGAATGAAGTATTATAATCTTTTCCTGTAAAAACAGAGTTTAGGGGCATAACATTCACTGTGTGTGTGTTACATCCAATGAAACTTCAGATAAAAGAGGTATATAAAAATTTCTTTCTCTCTTATTTACTACCTCTAAAAGGACATCATTAACAAGTCTCAATGGGTAGCCCCTCTTTAAAAACATATCTTTTAAGGTGTCAGATTCGTCTAAAAAATCTTCTGAAAGTGTTACCATACGGGCAGCCCATACAAACTGTCCCTTAATAATAGCTTTTTTCTGTTTCTGAGGGTGGATGCTACTATAATGAAGTAGTGAATTTGAATATGTGTCCTTTCGATATATTCTAGATATAAACCTACCATTCTGGTAATCCTTAATTAATTTAATATCAAGGAAGGCTATCTCATGTAAGTTAAATGAATATGTAAATCTTAAAAATGAAGTGGTGGAATCTAAATATCTAATAAAATCACTAATAAGGGCATAGGGACCATCCCATAAAATAAAAAGGTCATCCAGGAATCGTGTATAATATTTAACATGCTTGTAAAAGTCAGAAGGAAACAATATTTCTTCTCCCACTGTAAAACCACTATGTTAGCATAAAGACCACCACACGCAGAACCCATAGATACCCCTTCCTGTTGTAAAATCTCATTAAATAAAATAAAATTGTTCTTAAGGACCGTCTCCATCAACTGGGTATACATTATTACATCAAAATGGTTTATTTTCTTTTCATATAAGAATTCATTAAACGATTCAAACCCCTCCTGGTGGGGAATTACTGAATAAAGATCCTTTATATCAACCGTTACTAACATATAGGAGCCTTCAAAGGGTATGTGATTAATATCTTTTGAGATGCTCCATGAGTCTTTACGTATATGTGACTCTTGCTGCACAAATTTCTTTAACTTAAAATCTAAGTATTTTGCCAGGGGTTGGGTAATTGACCCCTTAGATTCAACTATGGGCTGCATGGGTGGTTGTGATATGTTCTTATGTAGTTTCAGGAGACCAAATATTACTGCTAATTTAAGATACATAACAGTCAAATAATTCAAAACATCCATATTGATAAAACCGTCAATAAATAGGTCCTGTAATTCATTTTTAATTTTTGAATAGGCACCATTTACCTCACTGATGGATGATCTTCTGTATGCCTTTTCCTTCCAGTATGAACAACATTTTTCTGTTATAGTCATCCAGGTTCATAATAGCATCCCCCCCCCCACCCAAGCAATCCATTAATTTCTTTTATAAGAATACCTTCTTGGATATTGTAACCCTCCCCGTTACAATAGGTGGAAAGTGCACTCCTAATATATAATTCACATATTTTCTCAAATAGGGTGATCATAGGGTGCAAGGGGGGGGGGGGTTATATGTGCTAGATATAAATAATGAGCTGGTGGGTTGAATAGGGAAGGAATTCTGAAATAAAACCTTAAAATGTATTTTATGGGTATACAATTTCAGGTCCATCAAGGTTTGTGATATGTTACTATGTTGCCATGGGACATAAGTAAACCCTTTAGAAAAAACATCACATTGTTCTTTATTAAATTCAAGGTCTGAAAAATTATAAACCTTAAAATCACCCATGCTGTTAGTTAAAATACAGCAAGTGGGTAAAAAATGGTCTCCACTATCAACTACCTCGTACATCATCAATGACTGTATTGTTCAGCATAAAACTTATTTCCTGTTCGACCATTTCCTGTTGCGGACGTTCCCTCCACCCTTGTGGTTGTTCAAACCCCCCTTCCCTCTGTTCCATTGATTGTTGTGGGGATGGGCTACATAATTCACCCCCCTCAAGTTGTTCTCTTGGGGGTCTTGTTTTTCAGATGTTCCGAATGTCTTAGGGTATTCTTTCTCATCTAAAAAATATTCATCATCATCTTGGTCGTGTGAAAAATGGGTCTGGGGAACATCCTT